>NC_134483.1:325212104-325279604 GCF_040206685.1 Ascaphus truei
CACATAGATTTATATAGATCACTTTTTTCAACCACTTGTAATTGCAATTCCTTCTTTTTTACTCAACACTTCACATGTTTTGACACATTTCACAGACTTCCAGTGGGAACCCAATTTTATTTTGGTGACACTGAACGTCTCATCACTGTACACCATTATTGCACACCAAAGTGGTTAACAGCCACTCAATATTTTTTTAGAGTTGACGTCTTCACTTTCACACACACATTGTTTTTATTTTAGATTGTGTCAATTTTCTTTTGACTCACAATTATTTTTCATTTGATGGTGGGTTTGTATCTCCAAACATGTGGGACCGAGTTTGGAACTTGACTTGCCCCATCATACACCAACCTTTTCTTGGGTTGGTGGGAAAGTCCCATGTATTTGGAGACAACAATCAGTTTTGCCAATAGATAGCTTTTTATCGTCATTACATAGTTCATTTACTTATTATTTGAAAAGGCTCTGTCCAATAACTACATGACTTCTGTAGGTCCCTAAACACCAATCCATACAATTTAATCTTTACATACCATTACCATCTACATTACCATACATCATCACCATCAGACAGTATTCCACAAGGTCAATTCTTACGTCTTATACGTAACTGCTCGAATACTGAGTAGTTTATAACAGTCTTGCACAACATACGGCCCGTGGGCCGCATGAGGCCCACTGGGACTCCCTGTCTGGCCTGCGACGGCCCCCCTTCACTCCCCCTTTTCCCTTTCACGGTAGGGAAGGAAGTAGCGCACTCCAGCGGTGTGACGCACCCACCCCGAGCTGCACGAGCAGTTGATAGACACATGGATGCACTGACTCGCTTTCCCATCCCCCCCCGAGCCAGTACCCAGCAGTTGATGGACGCACTGATGTGCTCCCCCCACATTCCCACCTCCCACCCTCCACCCACAAGTCCGCTCTAGCATAGTGACATGCTTCAACCTGATACCGGTAGCTGTAAGGCCAATACCTCCTGGTTGAGGGCCCGCCGCTGCTTCTTACGCCACCGCTGCCATGATCAGGTAGGCATGGGGGGGGGTTGATGAGGGGAACTGCTGAAAGGACTGGGGAGATAAAGTGGGGGACTGCTGAAAGGGACTTGGGAAGATGAAGGGGGGACTGCTGAAAGGGACTGGGGAAGATGAAGGGGGGACTGCTGAAAGGGACTGAGAAGATGAAGGGTGGACTACTGAAAGGGACAGGGGAGATGAAGGTGGGACTGCTGAAAAGGACTGAGGGAGATGATGAAGGGGGCTGCTGAAAGGGACAAGGGGGAGATGAAGGGGGGTAGTTGATGATGAGGGGGACTGCTGAAAGGGACGGGGGGAGATGATGAAAGGGGCACTGCTGAAAGGGACTGGGGGAGATGATGAAGGGGGACAGCTGAAAGGGGCTGGGGGAGAAGAGGGGGGGTTGATGATGATTGAGGGGGACTGCTGAATGGGACTGGGGAGATGATGAAGGGGGGCAGCTGAAAGGGGCTGGGGGAGATGATGAAGGAGGTGTGATTGATGATGAGCGTTGCTGGGGGAGAGGATGAATGGTGCTGGGGAGATGATGATGAGGGGTGCTGAGGGGAGATGATGAAGGGTGCTGGGGGAGATGATGATGAGGGGTGCTGGGGGAGATGATGAAAAGGTGCTGGGGAGATATGTTGTTTTGTGTATTTTTTGTATGTCTGCGGTCTCACCAAATAAACCCCATTTTATTCAACAATGTTGTCCTGTCTAGTATTTTAAATGTAATTTTGTTTCAAGTAAACATCGTAAACAAATGTATATTTTTGAATAATAAATGCTGTTTTACCCATGCGGCCCGAATCTGTTTTCCTTGGAGCATTTCAGCCCTTCTCACTTTACAAGTTGTGCAAGCCTGGTCTATAATAAAATCAGGTGACCTCTTTCAACGCTGTCTCAACAGAGGTTATGATGAGGATCTCAAAAAGGCCTGCTACAGTATAATGCACTATCCAAATGTAACAGTGTTTCCCCCACACTCTGGGAGATTCCCCTGTTACCAGGTGTATGGTGTATGCTACCTGTTGGCTCCCAGAATATTGAGTGGTCCGCCGGAGGTATTGGGGACGTCTGGACAGGCTTCTGGTGTACATTACTCACATTTTATCTCTTGTGATACAGCCCTCCATCTGCTGCAGGCTACAGATGTGTGGAGGCAATCTCCTACAGAAGAAACGTACTCCACTCCCCCCAGAAAGATTGCACCCCAGGCAGGAGTTATAATTAGCTGGAACCGGTTTATTCCTCTGCATGCACTGTATAACATGGTATCTGTTTAGCAGAGCTGAATACAGGCCTCAAACCTCAGGATGGTCCCTCGACCTCCACTCCAGGCCAAGAGCACATGAAGCAGTTCTTACTCTTCCCTGACCCTCTAGTAGGGCCAGGGGAATGGTAATCACTCACTCTCCCCCAAGAGGAAGAGGAACAGGAGGTGCCAATGCACAGAAATCCCTGTGTGTAACCTGTCTCTCTCAAGGTAGAGACAACTGACTAAATTTGGGAAGTTCAATTCCCTAAGTACTGAGTGGGGAGTTACCAGGTCTGAGCCCAGGATTGGGAAGAACACAGTCCTAGTCCCACCTCCTCCCCTGTCACTCAAGGGAGCAGCTTCTGTGGAAAAACCAAGGATTGTTCCTGTCACTGCCTGCACTGTTACCAAGGCTTACATGACAAGGAGGGCAGACTGGTAGTCAAAACTAGGCATGGCTACTCTCTCCCTCTGGTGGAACTCCATTGTCCCCTCTTGGAGCCAAATTTGATGTACCATTGTTCACTTGGAACCTGAAAAAGAACACACAAATTAGGTTATTACACAGTTGCCCTATCACATTGATATACAGTTGATACAGCATACATACACTTTCTGTAAACACAGTGACACTGGTCACTCCCTACATTGGAGAAACTGGCTACCTATCAACAATAGTGATATGGATCAGGCTTCTTAACGAGAGTGTATCCAGAAGAACGTGGTGTGTGTGGTGCTCAAACCTGGGCAAGTGTCCTATTGAGACATATGACATATTATAACCATTATATGGTTGTCCGGTGATAATGGAGTGCCCCTCAATAAATTGCAGAGAAACTGAGTAGTACTGTAGGGGAAGTGACAAGTGGAGTCAGTTGGGACAACCACAGGGATGTACACAATAATCACCCAAACAGTATATTGAAGAAAGCAATAAGGATGGAAAGCAGGATTTAAATAAGGCACTAAGGCACTTTACCTGCTGGTTCCCAGGGGCACTCTCCAGATCAATGCGTGCAATCCGTCCGTTGGTAGATTCAGAAGTACAGGGGGTGCAGACAGAGCACAGCTCCAGACGTCCTGCAATGTCAAGCAGGAAGAAACACACCAGGCCACTCCGCAGTAATAAAAATAAAGATTGTATTGAAAGCTAGTAACACATACAGGGAACAAAAATAGGACAAGAGGAACGCACCTACGCGTTTCGTACAGGTGTACTTTATCAAGGTGACATAGGAATCAAGTAACTGCCTATTTATACTCACCCTGTGCGCCTCTAATCAGTGGGTTGCGGCTCCAATAGCCGGCAGCTGTTGCCAGTCGCGGCCATATGACGCACGTTCCCCAGAGATAGGGCGCATCAGGTAGTGTATAGGGACTGCCACGAGGTGTCCGTCGCGTCATAGAAATGACGTCATCAGCGTGCGACGCCGAAGCCAAGCACGTCGACGTAACGTCTATTCTCATTGGCTGGACATGTCGTGTGCTATAAAACTTTTTATCAACAAACAACTTTATTAACACTAAACACATAACATTGTTAAAAATACCAAGAAACCTTGGCACTGACATATGATAAACGAACAATTTTCAGGATGATTAAATCACAGACTCCCAAGCCTGGTAAATTATATGTACGGAGTAAACCTCCAGATTAAATAGTTATGCATATTAATGTTCAAAACAATTAGTGATAAAGAAGTTAAACCACATAAGCATATAATAACCATCTATGGGACAGAAATGATACCTTGTTAATTCCTAGAAGACTGAAAAAACGATATTTATAAACAATGTTTATAATTAATAATCTCAAAGGATAAACCAAAAATTGAAGAATGAAACTATTATTAAAGTGCATTACACATTGTTTGAGTTAATAATATATTTTAACAGTTTATATTACATCAAATGGTAGAAGAGTTGAATGAAGACTCAATTATAGCTCAATATATTAATTGAGCATAGAACACTGAATGGGAATTATGTGTTAAATCTACAATGCAGAAATTAACCATTGTTTGCACAAATAGTGAGTGACTGTGTATGTAATTGCATACCTAACATATAACCATCTATATTAAAAAGAATATGTGTGTATATATGATATGTGGTAAGAATATGTCTATTGGGATACTTATAAAATTATGTGTGATACAAAAAGGTGTATATAATTTATAATTAAATTGGTATGTTTACTAATTAACATTTATTAGGAAATTGTAAATGTTTATTTAGGATGGACATTAATGATAAAAAATCATAAAAAATGACTTAAGTCCCATTCAGTGTTCATTCCTAGAGGTGTTCTAGTTCTAAGGGTAAAAATCCAATAGGATTCACGTCTATCTAAATGTTTGGTCCTATCCCCACCTCGTTGGGGAATAGGCACTTGCTCAATTCCTTGAAATGAAAAGGAGTTAATATTTCCTAGTGGACAATTAAAGAAATGTTTAGAAACCGGGTGATTTTGGTCATTAATTCTTATAAGACGCAGATGTTCTAAAATTCTAATTTTCAAACACCTAGTCGTTCTTCCGACATACTGTCGGCCACATCCACATTGTAGTAGATAAATTACATAAGTGGAATTGCAGTTCAAAAAGGATTTAATTTTGTATGTAATTCCAGAATAAAATGAACGGAAGCTATTGCCTTTTCTCATTTTCGGACATGCTTTGCAATGGGTACAAGAATATGTACCATGTGGCAGACTCGTTATATCTGTTTTCTCATTGTGTTCAAATAAGCTTGGAGAAAGGCTATTGGACAAAGTTTTGGCCCGTTTATAAACAACATTGGGACCCGAGATGATATACGGTTTTAACACTGGGTCCAAGGTCAGTACATGCCAATGTTTTTTTAAGATTTTTTTAATTATTGGTGCTTGTTTGCTATAAGGAGTGATAAATGAGGGGCTGACATTGTCCCTGTTCGGTCTAGGTTCACTCCTAGGTAGTGTTCTTCTTTCTAAGGTGGATACCTCTTTTAATGATCTGTCTAAATCCTCCTTTTTATAGCCTCTCTGTAGAAACCGTGAATACAGGTCTTTAACCTGTAATTCATAATCATGTTCACTCGAGCAATTTCTCCGGGCTCTAATGAATTGACTTTTGGGTATCCCCCTGAACATGGTAGGAGGGTGACAGCTGCTGGGTCTCAGAAACGTGTTTCTGGAATTGGGTTTGCGATATAATGTTGTCTGAATTCTTAAAGTGGTGTCAACATATAAACACAAATCTAAATAATTAATGTGTTGTACATGGTATGAGTAAGTGAAAGTTAAATTAAATGTGTTAGTGTTAAGTGTTGAAATAAATCTGTGCAGTGTAGTGACATCACCCTCCCAAACAAACAACAAATCGTCGATGTACCTCTTATAGAATACAATGTGCTCCCTATAATTGTTCAGTTCTCCAAACACGTGGAACAGTTCCCACCAACCCATGAAGATGTTGGCATAGGAAGGGGCAAAGCTCGTCCCCATAGCTGTTCCACGTGTCTGGAGATAATGAACCCCATTGAACAGAAAGAAATTGTGTGTGAGTAAAAAGTGAATTGCATCCAAAATAAAAGTGCTTTGTGCTGGTGATAAGTCAGACCTTTTTAGAAAATATTCAACAGCTGTCAGCCCATGTTCATGGGATATCACAGTGTATAAAGACGTAACGTCTAATGTCACCCAGAGAAAGTTGCTCTTCCATTTCAAACCATCTAGTGTGTTTATTAGATGTGTACTATCTCTAATATAGGACGGGAGTTGTTGCACCATCGGCTGGAGAAAGTGGTCCACATACCGTGCCTTATTTAAATCCTGCTTTCCATCCTTATTGCTTTCTTCAATATACTGTTTGGGTGATTATTGTGTACATCCCTGTGGTTGTCCCAACTGACTCCACTTGTCACTTCCCCTACAGTACTACTCAGTTTCTCTGCAATTTATTGAGGGGCACTCCATTATCACCGGACCACCATATAATGGTTATAATATGTCATATGTCTCAATAGGACACTTGCCCAGGTTTGAGCACCACACACACCACGTTCTTCTGGATACACTTCAACAAGTGGTTGCTCATTGGGAGTATTCCAATCATATACACCGGACCACAGCAAACTCATCCACAGAGTTCTACCGCAGGTTTATTTTTGGTTGCCTTTATTGCTACACATACAGGGATTAACCCCCATTCTTTCCTGTTTGGGGGGAGATATACCATATAAGTGTTTTTTTTCAGTTTTTTCATTTTTTTACTTTTTTCATATTTTCATTTTTTTCATTTTTTCCACACTTTTCAGAATTTGCTTATTTACAAGTATATTAATTTACAAAATTACACTTGATCATTCTACGCACTTATATAATGGACATGGAAGATCTAGGAGATAATGATACTCAAAATGTCACCAGTGATTATGTATCCAACTATTTGGACATGACTCAAAGATCCAAAAAAGCAAAACGTATGTTTGAAAATCAGCCCAATCCAGATTGTGAGGACTCATCAGATTTACACGATTTATTTCTTAAATTTAGTAAATTACTTATTACTGACACCAGAATATATTGGGACCTCATATTCTTGGAAAATTATTTGCTGGCGAAAAGAATTCCTAGGGGGCTACGGGTAAAAAAGTCTCCCACATTTGGCTTTATAAATCAGGACTTTGAGAGAGAATGGAAAATGATCCTCAATGATTGTTCATCTAAACTAATATCTTTGATCATTAAAGCCAAATCTAAGGAGAAATTGGACCTAGAAAAGGACATTAAAGTTTCACAAAAACATCTAGCTAAGTTCTCAAAAATGGAAGGATTTAAATCATTGGACATTAATTTGGCCAAATCAATTAAAGATTTTGAAAAAGACATTTTAGAAAAAAAACAACAAAAGTTTGAACGGGACAAGCTCGATTATGAGCGTAACCAAGTGTATGTATGGGAGAGATCTACACCTAACAGAAGGTCCAACCGCACTTCATACCCCACTCACTCCACCCCAGAGGACAAGACCAATAACACCTGGGCTAAAAAATCAATTCTTAAATCTAAAGCAGATTCGGACACTTCGGACACAGAATATTTGGGTCATACGGTCTCTTTCTTCAATCCAAATGATGGGGACAATACACATTCAGATACAGAAGCACCTAAAGAACAACGCCCCTTTTGGGAACGTAAACAAAAAGAAAGAGCCACTGAATATAAGTCCCGTCCGTCAAATACATCTGAGCCCTCTGGTCAAACATCTGTGTCAAAAAACGCAAAAGAACAAGACGGGGCAAAAAAACCAAGAAGTCAATACAAGGGAGCACCTTCCAAAAGGAAGAAGAATTTCAAGGCGGAGAAAGTGCAGTTATCAATATTTCAAATGTGACACTTACTGATAACGAACTATCACTACTCAATAAGGGCATGGGTTTTGTACCTGATATTAATTTTGACCTGTTCCAAACAATGGTTGATTTAAACAAATTTGTCAGAAAATGCACATTGAAGAAGTTTTTTTGTAATAAAAATCATGATAGTAATGTAGAACAATCTGTTAATACTGTACCTGAAATACCTGAATTATTGATTGATAATGTTGATGTATGTTTTTCAGATGATCTATCATCTAAGACAATTCAATCTAATCTTTTTTCATTTAAAGAACAGTGTGCAATACAGGACTTAGAAGACTTAGACACCAGCCCTGAGTCCAATACGACAAGTCAATAAGACAATAGTCCAAGACAGACGACCCAAAACGTTGGAGACACGTAATTGTACGGCTATATAGCTACTCCTCTAAAGAAAAAAATATTGGGACATATAGGGAGAAGGATGTCATATATTTAGAAAATGAACTGCTACAAATGTTCAATGATTTGTCTAAAGTGACCATCGGAAAATGCTGGGAACTTAAGTCGCTGACCTTGCTCCTTAGGGAAAATGGGATACGAAACAGATGGGGGTTCCCGTTTAGGCTTATTGTTATATAAACAGCAAACATCTTTTGATCAGGCACCCAGAGGAGATTAATAATTGTAACCGTATGCTGGGCCTAACACCTCCAGCACCTCAAAATCGTGAACCGCAAAAATCCCAAAGATCAAATCGGGATGCGGGACCGTCCAGAGCCTCGGAAAGATTAGCAGGACAAAATTCCCAAAGTTCAGAGCTCTAAGAGGATGACACTGCGCAGACCTTTTGATTGCTGTTGGAGGAAAGAAGAGCCAGTCAATTCCACTCCACTTAACTGTAAGGGGATGGTTGTCCTTGTTGAGGTTTGGATTCTGACGTCTGCAATCAAGTCTGGGTGTGAAGAGCCCTAGAATTGACAGGGCCCGGCCAAGACGAGGCCAGTTTTTCCTGTTGGGTTTGGGGATTTGGGGTGTAGGGGTTCATGGTGAAGTGTGGGACCCGGTCCACCGGATTACTGAGGCGACCCAACTGGTTTATCCTATGGAACCCTTTTTGTTCTGCTGGTAATGTTGAGGGTCCAGCTGATGATCTTGACTACCATACGATATGCACCCATGAGCTCAAACAGGAACTGGGGGGAAATGGACGATCCTTACCCGACTCTCGGCTGTGCAGCTTTACATTCGGCAGTATATTCAGGTTTGATCGGTGCTCCTGTTCTTTGTTTTGAGAGGTCCGGTCCTATTACCAGATACCCGGCGACATTAGTATAATTAAGGCAATTCTGTATTATTTATAATTGAGCCTTTTCCCGATTCATTGCGAATGCTAGTCGCCTCCCAAAGACCCTTCCGCTTGGTAGAATCCTGATTGCGAAATTTAGATGTCGCATTGGGGACTGGAACCACCTCAGCGTGACTTTGTTGAGCCCCATAAACACCCTCACATTGATGTTCACCAGGGACCTCATTCTTTGTTATCGCGCTGGCTAAAATTGTACAGGCCTGCCGCTAGTCCCTAAAAGATTTGGGAGCCTGCCTCCTTTCCTTCTCTTCCTACTCCTCTCATTCTTCTTCTTGTCCGACTGTGTCGGCTCCTTTAGTCGGCAATAATGTAAATATATCGACATACAGTAATTACCATTCCAAACCTTCTCTTTTGCTGCCACTAATAGATGCATCCCAAGTGGGCTAGCTAAGCAAAGTTAGGTGTCCTTAAAGCTAGCATCCTGCACCCCATAGTGTTTTTTTTTCTTGCCCTCTATTGCCACAACCCTTTTTCCGGGTTCCCACTGCTGGTGCCGTCACTACAGCCACTCCAACTATCCATTCCTTTTCCCCCACCAAGCCCACTATCAACCCGCTGCAACACTAATAACCCCACCTGCTACCCCTTCCTTTTCCCCCTCCACCCTCCTCTTCCCCTAATCCCCTCACTACTCGTCTCATCTCTACTTGCCCCCCCTATTGAAGTACCCTAAAATGAAAACTGTCCACATCCAGCACCCCCCTCCCCCCTCAGTTCACCCCATCTGGTATAACTTACCAGCCGCCAATTGCTCTGAGGCCAGCAGCACCATTTTATGTGCCATCTGTGCACCTCGTACTGTACCCCCATCTCTCCTTAATTCAGCCTCCATTGAAGACGGTACCACTGTAATCCTAGCTGTTCCCTGCTGCAGACCCTCTCCACTGCGCCCTGTTGACTTGGACGGCTGTAAGCTCTGGCCTGACCCTTGCGATGTCCCTCGCTGGGGCAGCATTGCTGTGTTCAACCACGCCCCATTCCCTTTCCTCATGGTGTGTCCTCGCTTTGCTGCGCTTGCCGGTCCATGTCCTGACACCTCCATGCCTCCACCGCTGTACCCCACCCTGCTACTAAAGATGGGTATAAGTATAAGAGACGTGTGCAGAGGTACGCAATGGAGACCGTTTAAAGTGAAACTAAAATTAGGCTTTAATGCGCCAGTCCCTTTAACACAGGAAAACATCTGAAAATAAGCCAAACAAAAAACCTATCTCCGCTTTGGAGACTATCTACACATGTAGTTCAGTTCTCTCTAACTGGGTGGTTAGCTAAGCTATTTACCAGCCCATATACAGTAGCGGCCGGGCTGACTCTAATGCGGCTGCCCCCGCAGTTTAAAAATAGCGCGGGCGGCGCGCGGGCTTCCTTCGACCGGAACTTGGCTGGTCCAGGCCGGTTTTCCTGCGCCTCGGGCGCTTTCAATAGTAAGCGCCATTAGCGCTTATCTATTGAAGCGGCCGCCATGCGGGAAACTCCGTTTTTAAACAAAGAACAGACCCACGGCTAGCCCGCTACGCTCCCGGCAAGCTTTAGAATGAGCTTAGCCGGGACAGTATATATATATATATATATATATATATATATACACAACAGTCTCATAAGAAAGTCTTTTCTGTGTCTTGTAGCTGTAGGGGAAGGCTTCTCTGCTCTCTTGGGTCCGCACCCTTGTGTGCTAAGGCAATGTCAGGATCCAGGTTTAGAATCTTGTCCCCTTTGTCTTGCTGTCAGCGTGCAGTCTCTTTGCAGCTCAAGACATCTGTCCTTCCTTGGTTCAGCCCCCAATTGTGAGACCAAGGAATCCTCCTTCCTGTCTCAGAACAGGCTATTTCTGAGAGAGCTCTAATTAGGCAGGTGGGGTGGTTGATTGCAGGTGTGCAATGAACCAGCACACTGCTGGATTAGAGGCAAGATTCTTAACAGGGATAAGTCATACCTCCCCTGTTTGTGGGAAGCTCGGGCTTACCACGGCCGAAGCCCATCCTTCCACTCTCATTCAAGATATCTCTGTGACTTGAATGAGAGTGGATAGAGAAAGAGAAACCTCAGTCCCGCTGGGATTGGAGCCCTTTCTTCAATTTATTCGTGTCTCCACCCAAAGGTGCTTGAGATCAGCACTCCTCAGTCGCTAGAGGAGGACTTTTTCCAAGAATAGTCTTTTTACTGAGTGTGTGGTCATGAGATTTCCCTTGCGTCGGGTGCTCCTCTTTTTGTAGGCAGACTGTATGGCGACAGTTGCAGTGCGTTTAAGAATAGCCCTTTGAGTTTTCTGCTCATGAAGCTGTCTTTCTGCACTTTTTTCACTCAATGGAGTTGCTAGTTAAGCTTCTTTGGGATTGAGTTGCAATTCCACATCCACTTCCAGAGAACGTCCAATCTTTTCAGTTTCATCAGCTAAGGATTCTTCTGGTTTTGATTCTGCACGTATACCTTTTTTTGTTGCCTGTTGGGTGGCTGAAGGTTTAGCTAGTGCTTGTTTAGGTGGTTCAAACTTTGCAACCTTGTTTTTCAGATGAGCGGTGTTCCCAGCTCTCACTTTACCCTTGTCTTCATGGGTTTTAGTTGCTGTGGGATACTGACGCTTGGGCAGGGTCAATATCTTTTTCTGTAGTACTGTAATCTCATCTGCGAGAGATCCCTGTTTCTTGAGTGCATCCTGCAATTCTCCTCTCAGGGTATTTCTCTCCTCACTGTGCTTTCTCTGAGCTTGCTTCCACATCTCCTTCATTATATTTTGAAGCACTGTGAATTTCTTTGCTCAAGCCACAGCTACTCGTCTCAGTTTCTGGACCTTCTTGTGCTCCCTCTTGTACCGCGTCACATGGCTCTAATCTTGGCCTCTAGCGATGCTTTGGTGATGGTCAGGGTAGCCTTCAGTTTCTCATGCTGCTTTGCAGGGACACACTGGGTAGTCAGACGTTCCTGCAGCACTTGTATTTCTTTAGCAGCTTGCAGATTTTCTTCCTGCAGAGTTTGCTGCTTCTACTCAGCATTGTGGAGGTGGGTACGCAGACCTTGCAATTAGTTCTGCAGTCAGTGCTCTGCTTCAAACTTCTCATCTTCCAAAAGTTTCTTTATTTTTTTCAAGCTCGTGCAGCTTTTATTTCTTTTTATTGACGTGGTCTGTCAAATCAGAATTTTCTTCTTTTAGTCTTAAATTTTCTCTTTTTGCAGTCTCTGTAATATACAGGGCCTCCTTGTAGTCCTGCTTCCATTTACACATTTCTGCTTTGAGACTGCCGGTCTCTTGGCATGAGACTTCCATCTCTAGGTTAAGGGTCTGAAGCTCCTTCTGAGAGACTTTGAGATTCACATTAAGACTGAGGATAGTTTTTTGAGAGTTGTCCAGCTCTTCAGCAAGACTGTGAAGTTCTTTTCTGGAGACTTCCAGTTCTGTGTGGCAACTGCTGATCTCTTGGTGTGAGGCATCCACTGCTATGCGGAGAGTATGAACCTCCTGCTGGGATATGTCCACCTCTGTCCGGACACTGTTGACCTCCTGGTGTGAGGCATTCAGTTCTATGCAGAGAGTGTGAACCTCATTCTGAGAGACTTCGACCTCTCTATGGCACTTGCGAACCTCTTGCTGAAAGATTGTAATCTCTTTCAGTGCCGCCTCATATTTCTGCTTCAGATTAGCAATCAGTCTATCAGATTTGCTCTGTTTTTCATCCATGGCGGTAATAGTAGTATTTGCTGTATCTAGATCTGTCTTTAGATCCTCCAAGTTGGTCCCGGATTCAGAGCACATTGCGAGAACAGTCTTCTGTAGCTCAGCATTATCTTCCCTCTCCAGTTTCAATTGTTCCTGGAGCAGATCACAGTCACGCCTGACAAATTTCAGGGCATCTTCAGGGCTGGTCAAGGGATTGTCACTCATTGGTTCCGGCTCCGCTTACCTGGTATGGTTGGTTGAGGGTTTCTCACTAATAGCACCGGACAGACACTTCTTTGGGGTGCACGACTTCTGTCTTGGGCCCTCTGGATATCCATGGGACGAATTCTCCATTTTCTCTAGGCTGCAGGGCATGTCGGACACCCTTTTCCTCTACGAGAGCTGCAGATGTGTCTGCAACTTCCACGGTAAGTGAAGACCCTTTTTTATTTTTCCACCTTTTTGTTTTGGACGACTCCGTCCTATCAGGGTTACTGGGGCCTCCATCATAATTTGGAACTTCAGCAGCTTCACTGTATCTGCCATGTTTTCCTTGCAGTTGCATTAGGTGGCATAAATATTTAGAGATCTTCTGTTACCGCTCTTGCTCCTGCCGATCACATTCATTCGTCATCATAGAGAGCGGTCTTTTCGGTTCGTACCACCATTCTTGCATTAGAGTTCAGGTTGTGACTCGGTTCGGGTTCCCTGTAAGAGATGTCTTCCTCCATATCGGACAGGAAGGGCCACTCTTCCATGGGGTAGGGTTCATTACAGGAATGCCACATCTTGTCCTCCATTTTGGGGCTATCAGGTGTATTTTTCTTCCTGACCTCAGGAGGCGCTATTGCAGCTGTTGTCACTGTATTTGCTAGAACCCCAAATTGTGGTAGTCCTGCAGGTGGGCAGACTTTGCTTGTAAAGTTTATAGCTCTCACAGGCGTCTCTGTAGACTTTTCTTCTTCTTTACTTTAGTATGTTTTACAACATCAGCAGTCCTGTGCACGCATTCTTTCTCATCAGGGATACTGGATGAGCAGTTGCTAAGTAAAACTTCTGTACCTTCTTTGGGTCCACAGCGCACTGCTTGCTGCTGCAGTTTCTTGGCTCGTTGAAAAAAATAGTCCTCTGGCTGCTACCCTTTTTCTGGGGCCACTTAAGGGCCATCCTCCTCATTTGAATAAGGCCTGATGGGACACTGCGCCATGTGGCTAGGCTCTTTACACCAGGAATCTTCTTCCCCCTTCTTGCAGTCGGTATATGACTTCAGCTGGGTGGCCATTTTACATTCCCAGGGTTTTTTTTTTCTTTTTCTTTTCTTTCAGCAGTGGTGGGGTAGACTCTGGTCACAGCATCAGTCCCTTGTGTGGGTCACCATCTGTTGCAGTCCTCCCAGACCAACTGTGGCATTGTGGCTTTCTTCAGTGCAGTGTAGTTTTCCTGCTTGGATGTGTAGCCCTTTAAATCTGGTCACTGCTGCATGTGATTCTTTGCTTTGTTGCTCAGGCTTTTTGCAAGAACTGTATGCAGGAAAATAAGCACATTTTTCACAGGCAGTGCAGTTTTGCTGACTGGATGTGTAGCTCTTTAATTCTGGTCACTGCTGCATGTGATTCTTTGGTTTTGTTGCTCAGACTGTTTGCAGGAACTATGCAGGCAAGAGCACAAAAATTCACAGGCAGTCTCCGGGCCCCCTTTTAACTTCAAGGGCCACCTCTCATCCCACTACTGACACCATATGTAAGAGATGTGTAAAGAAGAAGGCAATGGAGTCCGTTTAAAGTGAAACTAAAATTAGGCTTTATTGCGCCTGTCCCTTTAACACAGGAAAACATCTGAAAATAAGCCAAACAAAAAACCTATCTCCGCTTTGGAGACTATCTACACATGTAGTTCAGTCCTCTCTATCTGGGTGGTTAGCTAAGCTATTTACCAGCCCAAATATATATACATATATATAGCTATACTGCTGCGGCTGAGTTTATTCGAGCATTTGCCCGTTCTCGGCCGCAGCAGTAACCTGGCGCGCGCCGAAGCAGCGGAGGAGCGCCCTCCGATCGGGGCTTTCTCCCTCCCGCTGCCGGGTCCGCCGGGTCCCCCGGAACCCCCTGCCGCCGTCCCCCACATCGCGGGACACCAGGGCTCCCTCGGGGAGCCCTGGACGCGCGTGCAGGGGGCGCAGGCACCCGATGACGCGTGACCGCGAATCAGTGATGCGCGGCACGCTGAGGGAGTGCGGCTAGCACGCCGGGGCATCCCCCGGCTTGTGGTGCTAGCCGTGCTTCAATAAAACGTGTCGCCAGTGTACAACAGTCTCATAAGAAAATCTTATCTGTGTCTTGTAGCTGTAGGGGAAGGCTTCTCTGCTCTCTTGGGTCCGCACCCTTGTGTGCTAAGGCAATGTCAGGATCCAGGTTTAGAATCTTGTCCCCTTTGTCTTGCTGTCAGCGTGCAGTCTCTTTGCAGCTCAATACATCTGTCCTTCCTTGGTTCAGCCCTCAATTGTGAGACTAAGGAATCCTCCTTCCTGTCTCAGAACAGGCTATTTCTGAGAGAGTTGTAATTAGGCAGGTGGGGTGGTTGATTGCAGGTGTGCAATTAACCAGCACACTGATGTATTAGAGGCAAGATTCTTAACAGGGATACGTCCCTGTTACAATAAGCACCAGAGTCCATTTCCCTAATCCTTTCTCCACAATCTGTTCTGTGGTGCATAATCTGTCGACGGATTTATTCAAGTCTGTATCTGCGTGTATTTTCCTGAAAAAACATGTGTGGATTTTCCATGGATTCCAAGCCTTCATTTACCCTTGAAATCCTCCCTTGTGTTCAATCCACCACGTTTTACCTGGAATCTTCCCTTGTAACCCAACCTGGGTGATTTTTAATCCCAAAATCCGCCCTCACATCCGATCCGAGTTGACATTACCGGGAATCCGCCCAATGTCTTTCCGCGAGAGTTTCCACAAACAAATCTGTCCCCTTTGCTGAATCCATGCGAATTTCACCCCCAAAATCAGCGCCTCTATCAAAATCTGCATTCCCCTGCCAGAAACCCCTCAAGTCCTGTACATTGCCCAAATAATTTGTTTGTTGGTGGAATCTGCACTAATCTGTTGATCCTACGCCAGCTCCCTACGCTAGCGGAATCCACCATCTGCTGTAGGATCTTCAAAATAGCAATTTGCTAACGAATTCCAGAATCCACAACCGCTCCACCACACAAATTACGCCCAAACATGATATCCCTTCTAAACCCAACTTGGAGATATTGCAGACCTAGAAACTGCCTGATCCGCTGTGGTTTTTAAACCCACAACTAAAAATTCCTTTTTTCTACTGTAACTTCTGCCATCCACCTCTGCTGCTTTCTGTCCACCAGGCGATCCCTCCGTCTGAAATCCTTGCCTTACCACCGAGCATGTGAGCCAGCAGCCACTTCAGACAATACCGTTGCGCCTCCTCCTGCAGCTTCCTCATACATGTGTGTCCACTGCCAACCACAACCAATGCGAACTGCCATAATCTCTGCTGGGCCCTCGGACGGTGTCTTTCTTCCTTCTCACTGTGCCGCCATCCCTCCGGGTCAGAAGAGGTGGTGTAGTGGTCAGCGCAAGGTGTTGAACTCAGAAAATGAAAGAAAGTGGAATAAACAAAATCAATGCATGCATTAGATAGACATAGTTGGTCTTAGATCGAAAGGGGAGGGAGGGGGTGGGGAAAGGGGAGGGAGGGTAGTAGAGGGGAGGGGTAAGGGGTGGATGATGGTATTGATCAAATGTGATATATATAATAATATAGAAACAATAAACATTAGTTTCAATGACTCACACGGCCTAATGTGAGACTATTCCCTCAGAGAAGAATGGATGAGATGTTACATATATCCTCGAAAGTAGAGGAATAATTGGAGGAGAAAAAAAACTCACACGGCCTTATGTAAGCCCCTTCCCTCAGTGAATGGTGTTTACAATCTGTAGGGAATCAGTCTCGTCTTCCTTTCCAATGCTCCCAATGGAGGCAATGCGTGAATAGCTCCTCTCCCAGGTGCCCAAATACCAAGAAATGGGCAAAGCCTGGATTAGTAGCAAATAAAGGTTTATTACAGCAAGAAAAAGTATAAAAACTATGTAGCACTCACACAAAACGAACAAACAGCCCGATGCCAGCCGTGGGTCTGTCCGGTGGACCCTTTTCCTTCCAGTTGAACTCCCGCTAGCGCATCCGACAGCGGGACCGGAAGGGAGGATCTTTCCGGAAGTCCGGCGGCTGCCTGGGTCCCTCACACAATGAACTCCGGCAGGGAACTACGCGTTTCGCAATGATGCTTCGTCAGGTTACTGCCGGATGCTCATTGTCCTCACTCTATATAGGCAAGTAAATCATCTACTCTATTGTGCTAATTGACTGTACCTGTTACAACAAATGTAATAAAATCTCCAAGTGTCGTGTGTGTTTTAATGTCTTGTAAATGTAGTGACATAAAAACGGACGATAAAAATGTCGGTACAAAATGTACTCTGGCAAGTCAGTTGTCTCAATAAATCGTGCCTTTGCGTAGTGTGGCAATAACTCCTACGGACTAAGTACATACAGAGTGACTGATCTATATCTACACATGAATTAGTACAGCACCATAGATTCTTAGAAAATTGCTTGTGACAGTGGATGAAGGCACTGATTTTTAAGAAACTAAAAAAAAGGAAATTTCTCATCGTTCATGACTTCATGTGAAGGTTTTGCATATCTGAGAAATCTGAGAGTGCCCAAGATGGCTGTTTCACCTTTCATCTGTTCCTGAGTCTAGACCCTTTCTTGAAACAGCATAATTTAATTCCATTTATTACAAAAAAGCACCCAAAATATGAAATAATTTATCTTTAACCCCTTCACGCCGGCACCTATTCAAAATACAATTAGTGCCTTCCTGCAATGTGGGTCACATCCAATTCAAGTTCCCCCTCTGCCAACAAAGAAAAACTCTCCATGGTGGCATGCTCTCTGCAGTGGGGTCTACATAAACAAGGTACTGTACTGTGGAAAACTAGAATAAGCTCTGGAGCTATGCTCCACATCCAAGAGGCACATCTCCTTTTTTTATCATCAAACATAAAATATAAGAATACAGTATCTGATTACAATAAGGTTACTTTTAAACACAGCACTGCAACTGAATTCTACAAGACTTCTCCTTATCACCCCATTAAATGAGTACTGAACAAACTTTTAGGTGATACAGTACCTTTCTTATTTGGACTAACAATTTATATTTTTAGACAAGCTTTTGAGTGTTCTACTATTATCATCAGGTCAGCAATACTGGTTTACAAAAGATTCCAAGAGAACAATCCTAAAACAAATAAGGTAGAATCGGAAAGAATGGCAGAGGACCATATGAATGGTGAATAAACAGACAGGGCAAAACCTTGATGAAAGGGATAATGCATGTACAGTAGGAGCAAGCATCCAACAGCAGTGGGAAGTGGGGTTGCAGGAGTTGAGGGGTAATGTGTAAGATTAATAGGGAGAAAGATTACATACAATTCTAATAGTAAAAAATAATCCAGATCAGTATTATAGTAGGTCGTCTTTTTTGTGTCAAAGCGCATTTTCATTTTCAGTTCAAATGTTTCCCATTCCTGAGTGCTTTTAAACATCCATTTGAAGATTTTGATTTTTAAATAATTTATCGAATGATCTGGCTGTGATAAGTCATGTGCAGTATTGTGTTATTGTGGGTCTGTGAAGATACATCAAATACATTGAGTGCCAATTTCATACTGAAAGGGTCCTACTGTATATTCTTATTTCTAATCTTTTTGTTATGAATATACTTGAAGAACTTTTAAGGGTGGTTCTTACTTTCCATTGCAATCCGTTATCTTGTCCAAATCTGATGCCCCTTTGCACCTCTGTTATAGTCCTTATAATGCTGAAATTATGCCTCTGTCCCCTCTGTCTTCATAGTTTTTTATTGGTTAATATAATGCAATAAAACATAATTTGCTAAATAAATTATCAACTAGATATGTAAAGCATAAAATGGATAGCTTCTGTCATATCTATAATTCTGCTTTAATGCTTCTATGGTTGAGAGCGCTAAAATACAAAGCACTTTTGCATTGCTAGAGAAGCAAACATAGGCTTCTTTAGCAATGAAGTAGTTACAGTATGCTGCAATACATATCACCATGGTGTAAAATACTACTTGAAATAATTTATTTTAGCCTAGATTTCCCCAGGGTATTTAGGCTTTAGTGTATTGGAGCAGAATGCTATCAGAAATTCTCAAGGATCCAAAAGATTTCAAGCGAGCAGATGAAGCAGGTCAAAATGTGAATCAGCTGGCCAGGCTCTCTCTTGCAAATCAAGCTGTCCGATTGGCTGCAGGGCTGCAGGACCATCTTGTCATTCTGGCAGGCATGAGGCACTTCCAGGTTTCATGTAGTAAAAATATAAAGACATAAGTGGAGTGGGAGAAGCAGGGGGAGAGGTTAAACGGGAGGAAGGAACATGAAATGAGTGCTGAGCTGAATAAAAGCCCCTTCAAAATAATACCAAGATCTGCAACAAAGCATCAAACCGATAATAATGTGTAGGAAAAAAAACTCGCACCTCACTATGCGGCTGAAACATGCAGAAGTCGTTTTGTCAAAAAAAATCTGAATTATAATTTTTGTTTACAATATGTTATGTTAGCGTGGATAAAACCTCACATCTCATGTATTCTCCTCATGGTGTTTTCTTCAATGTTTCAGTGAGTAGGAGGTTCAGAGATCTTTGGTTTAGAAACACACAATAATAGGTGAAATACTAGAGATTTAATAGTAATCTGAGGAAGATATCTTCTGTCATTGAAATGCATTGGGTACACAAAACATTTATCAGGAACAAATACAACAATTTTTTTCACATAAATTTTAGAGTGAGTTGGCAGACGTGGATGAGGTTTTCTGGATATTGTCATGATGTTAGTTGTATTGGTTTGGGGCTTTTCATTAGATAGCACACAATGTATTACATTGGGGAATAAATGTGTGTACTGTTATTTCATGTTTGATTTACAGGTTTATTTGTTTTTTGTTTTGTTTTTTTTGGGGGGGGGAGGGGGTTAGCCTCACACTTAAAATTTCAATTTGATGCCAAAGCTTTTATATCCTCCAAACAATGTGTTAAGCTTTCTGATTAACTGCTCCAAACAGATATATTTGTGACTTCATATTCTCACCTTAACCTAAACCAGAAAAAAGGTTTTATGTACTGACAAGCAGTCCGATGAGAAAAGCTAATGGAGTTATCCAGATGCTGCTTATGTCACTGAGAAGCACATAGGGATCTGCATATGAAATATAAAAGTCAAGGGATAGTGC
The DNA here is from genome assembly GCF_040206685.1 of Ascaphus truei. Classification (NCBI taxonomy): domain Eukaryota; kingdom Metazoa; phylum Chordata; class Amphibia; order Anura; family Ascaphidae; genus Ascaphus; species Ascaphus truei. Next base: position 325,232,119 of record NC_134483.1, read on the forward strand.
GTACAAAGAACTGAGCATAATGACAATTCATACAGTCATAGTGTGCTATGTCCAACCCACAGACTAAAACTTCTAAACCATAAGGCAAACAATCTAAGTAGGTCATTTTTACATCCCATTTAACTCAGTGCATCAGTTTCTGCACAGTGAAGTAGACTGTCAAATTACAGTAAAGTTACGGTGTAAGCAAATATATTATGGTAGGTTTCACATACAAAGAATTGAATGTATGGATTATACCTGTAGTTTTCATACTTTGCGTCAGTAAAAACATTACCAAATAAAAGTACTGCAATGGAATGATGCACACCAAAAACATTAAATGCTGTTATGTGTGTAGCCAGGTCCCCAAAGAGTCCTCCCGGTGGCGTCAGAGGCACGGCGCCGCAATCTTTGTTATGTCCGCACGGGCGCGGAGGCTAGCGCATGTGCAGACGCAATGCGGCGGCCAATATAGTGAGCGCGAAGGGGCAGAGAGGGTGCTCCGTAGTGCAGGGACTCCCCAAGGTCACGCAGGCGCAGTTAAGCATAGCGGTGGCCATTACAGCTTCGCACAGGCACAGTAAAGATAGCACACGCGGTCCCAATGCTAAAGAGGTCCTGAGTGGACTACAATTCCCAGCAGCCTCTGGGGACTGCCCTTTCATCCACATCACGTGCAGCCAGCCAGCAAATACGGTTTGCAGCTTCTCCTGTTGGAGAAGGATACAATGTTGCAGAGACCACGCTAGTCAGTTGGAGCGGGGAGAAGGAAGGGGAGGAAGTGTGTAAGGAGCAAGTGGCTTCTTACACTAGGCCAGGTTACCCCCAGGCCCCAGGTAGGCCCCACTCCCCACTAAGTTAGTGGGTAAGTTCATAGGGAAGGCCCTTAGGTAGGGACCCTGCCCTTAGGTGAGTGTAAGTCTTGTCAGTGACATAGCTGCAGTGGCGTGTGCTCTGACAAGAAGATACAGTGTTGTGTGCAGTGCAGCTAGAATAGTTGCTTTGGCTGTGTCAGGGAAAGGCCCCTCATAGGAAGAAGGGGGGGGGTTGCTTTCTAAGTTATACAGTGTGTGTAATATCACCAGTGCCAGTTGCATGTGGTGAGCTGCCAGAGTCTGGGATCAGACAGAATCTACAGCAAGAGATCTTCTGCATACAGGGGCTAGGGTAGAGGTATATCCCCAGGGCCCAGTTAGTCCCCTGAGATACTAGAGGATACTGTATGTGATAGGGACTGCCTTAAGACAGGGACTCCTTCACCATACTCAAAGAGGAAGAGACATGCTGCAGGACATTGCCTGAATGCCCGTGCAGCCTGAGTGCAGAAAGAGTATCTGAATCCATAGCAGAGACTGTGGTCAAGGATCATTCCGGCGGGGGATCCCTCCCCTGTGGAGTCAGCGTGTGTATCCATTCCTGCAGAGAGCAGCGCAGTGCGGCGTGGGATCACTGTGCGGTGTTGCTGAGTTCCAAGGCTTACCCTGATCAGGACCAGTGATCAGGGAGGTAGTATAATAAGTGCACCACTGGGCCCCAACACAGGGAAGCGCTATCCCTCACACTCACATTCACCTTATTGTTGTGGACACTCAAGGGACATGTGGGTGAGGGGATGGTATGCATTCAGGCTGATGCAATGTTATTTCTATGATGTATTGATGTTATGCAAAGAGAGTGTCATTGAAGTTACCGTTCATGCTCAGTAAATACTGTTTATTCACATTGTGTGTGTAACAGGTTTCCCCCCCCCCCCAATATCACATTGGCCCGGGTACTTTAATAACCAAGCCCCATTACGTGTCCGTTTGGTGGTGCACCTGTAGGCAACAGAACTCCTGAGTCTCCCGCTTGATGTTAGTAGGGGATTTTCAACAGAACAGGTAGCTGAGGTAGTGGGTGCGAGTTCAACTTACATCATGTGCAGCGCCTCCACCTCATCAGGGTCTATGCTTCCGCAGGGAGATGGTCCTGGTGAGGAACTCCTTCTTGGTGGTGCCATCCACTGCGGAGTAACTTCACACTCACACAGTGGGGGTATCGTTAACAAGGTCATCTTTATTGTAGACGGTGATGTAGCAGACTGCCCCATGCAGCTGCCGGCTCTAGCCGCACATCTCTCCGTGCTGTCCCTTCGCCAGGTACGCCCTCCCAAATTTGAGTGGGATCCCCTCTTCTCCTAGGGAGATCCTCTCTGTGCCAGGTCCCTGGACACAGAGTGGCTTAGACAGGCTGATTGGTCAACCTGGACCGCTAGTTACTTCACTAGGGTCACAAAGGGTTCCTACAATCCCTTATGCAGGAATTACAACTTCCCAACAGCTTTCCACAGCTGCTAGAACACACTGCTCGAACACTCTATAACTAACTGTGTTGTGCCTTATATACTTCAGGAGGCAGGCGCATCCCTGATGTCACTATCCAGGGACTCAGAACATACAGCCACTCCCCTCCATACATAGGGCACATCACCATTGGATGAGGGAAAACCTCCATAACTACTGCTGGCATACCTGTTCTTACCAGGACTTACTGCCAACAGAGAGGAAAGCAATATACCATTATTATGCATGGCTATATACTCCCCCTGGTGAATCCCCACCGTCCCGGCTGGGTCCTAAATTTGGTGTACTTTGCTCCAGGAAACACTGAAAAAGAACACACAAACTTAGCATTTAAACATTATCACTTCACATAATAATGACGGAACATACGCTCACTGACCAGCAGTAAGCAGCAAAGGAAAAGGCAGACCACTCGTTAACGGACCTAATAATAGTGCCGAGGGTCTGGTTTCTTCACCTCCCGCCCCGCTGCATCATGGACCGTTACACTAAACTCACGTGGCAATCCTCTCTCATTGCAGTACACCACCTTGTGCATATACACGCTGCGCCCTATCTTCCAGACCCGCATGAGTTGGGCGACCCTCTGCTCAGCCTGAACTCCCTTAATGGCTCCTCCCTTATTAACAATATAATATTCAATATCATTACGCAGCCACCTTTCTCTATTGTCCTCTATTTCCCTCATCAGAGGTTCCGGGACATATGGGTATTCCAGCCCGTGTGACCTTTTATATTTAGCCGCAATAGCCCGTTCAGCTCGGCAGGCCCTGGTCAACTAAGTTTGCCCAGCCCTTCCTGGCAACACCCATGACAGGGCCTCATCTGACTCCACTGGATCATCTAACCCTTCCGATCCTTTTGGGGTAATAAGACCTACTTGTATTCGGTCCCACTGTACTCGTAGCTCCTTGAGATAGGCCTCATCCTCAAAATCCCCAGGGGCCCACCAATGGTCAACCACCCCGTCCCTCTCTAGAATAAAGCGGGTGCGGTCGATCCAGGCGACATATCCCTCATATAATGGTGCCCACCACCTAGTCTCCCGTACCTCCTCTGAGTTAGGTTCTAGTGGCTCCTCCTCATCATCAGGCCCGCCCGAGGATACCCCTGAAGTACCCTCAGATCGCGCAACCCTTTCCTTGCACTGCGACCAGTGTCTGCCCTCAATGCTCAGCGCACTATGGCTTTCACTAATTATCGACCCTCGTCGAGAAATCCTCCCTCCACCCTCCGATCCATCATCTGAAGTTCCCCAGTCCAGGCTTCCAGTCCGTTCTGTGGTAGGACCCCGGGAATCCCCTGACACACCCAAACTAGAGGTAGACCCGAAGGAACAGGTGACAGGGACAGGGGTTTGAACTAGGGCCTTGGGGCTAACTTTGGGGATGAACGGGGTTGGGGGACGGGGCTGAACGGTAGGTTCCGGCAGGGTCACGGCCTGCTCCTCCGCAACAACTGACTCACGTTCGCCACAATGTTTGCTCTGTCCTTCGGTAGTGGGTCCTCTCGTTCTCCGATTCGAGCGCCCACTCCGTCGGCTGTCCGTAGGGGATCGACTCCCACTGCTCGACCGTAGAGGCGCAATCGCCTCCCACTCAACACCGCTCAGGTCGTCCGGAACGGCCTCTGGATCCGCACGTGCTGTGACGCCATCTTGGGTTGGGTCCCCAAGCGAGACCTCTTCCTCCACGAGGATATCTGGCAACGCCCTTCTGCTGCGCGGTCCAGCTTGACCCTGGTTCTGCTCTTCACTCACCTCCACCCCCTGGATCTGCGGTGAGCACGGGGTTAACCTACTGCTCCGCAGGGTCGGGGTGGATCGACCTCCTTCCGACCCGCTTGTCACCACGGCAGTGGGACTCCGGCGATCGGGTTGTCGCGGCACTGGAGACACTCGACTCCGTGTCTTCACACCATGAGGAATAGCATCTCGCCACGGAATACCAGTAGTATGGTACTCCTCTAACAAGTCCTGTGCCTCTGCCAGCCTGGCACACTCCTCGTCCGAGGACTCCAATTTACAGTTCGGTTGGGGTATTCCAGTAGGGGACCGTCTATGGGCTCCTTTCCGGTCACCTCTCCGATGACTGGGCTTCTCCTGCTTGAGAAGTCGGCTTGACTCCGGCTCCGCGGGACCTGCACTTGCATTCCACAGTGCACCCGGAATATCCGTTGCCAACGTCGGGGTAGGATTTCTCATCCCCCCGGCTTGTACCGGCACAAAGGTGGTCATGGGCCACATATATTGCAGTCCACAATGAGGGCATCGAGCCTCACTGCCCACCGCTCCGCCAGGCAGTCTGCACTGCATGCAGAGACAGACCACGGTCTCCACACCCTCTACTCGGATAATCAGGAAGCCTCCTGGAGCCGAATAGGGATGGTAGAGATCAAGGGACTCAGTTCCATTTTCTCCGTTTGCTCAGCCATGGTCACCAACGGAAGCACTCGTCCGAGCGGTCTGTATTGATCAATGGCTCTTCACAACTGAAGGGTAGAGGAGGGTTGCGCTGTCCTTCCCCCCACTTCCTCCATCGACATCCAGTGGCACTTTAGACCACTCCCCCTGGTTGAAACTAGGGGGAAGTCTCGCCGCTTTGTAGGCTGACCCAGCACAGGGGCAGAGTGAGTCATAGTCCATGAGGGCGCGGCTCCAGCTTTCGCTCCAAACTCCCCAACTGGGTGGAGTTTCCTCGTTGCCGCCAATCCCGGCCAACAACTTGCAAATCGCAGATTTGCAAGACTTTCTGCAGCTGGCCCACGCGGTGTCCCGGGAACGCGGGAACCGCCATTTTGGTAAGCACTGTCCTTCTTTGTATTTGAGGTAGCGTCTGGCTGTTTGTTAATTGGTGTGTAACAAAGTCCATTTCGTTCCTCCCATCTCGCAAGGCTGTCGTCCTCACTATTCTCAGGGGTATCATCCCGAGAACATAGGCATGACAAACACGGTGCAGCCACGGCTTTCACGCCATTCCATAACAAACACACAAGAGTCTCTCCTGTAGCTTGTTCTCCTTCCTCGTCCCGGCATCCTGGACCTTCTGCTCTTTGCAGATCCTCCATTCCGACGGTCGTTTCTTGCTCACGGTATACTGGATTACTGTACATGGAGCTCCGCTCTGCGGGGCAGCTACCACATCCGTACAATAAACATGCCTTGTGCACCACCTCGTGTACCTAACATACGTCTAACTCGTTTTTGCACTACCTCAGGCTAGGCTCGCTCTCTCAGTGTCTACTGTATCTCCTTCCTCCCAGTCTGTGCTCCCTTCGGTAAGTGATCTGGAATGGCTAGAGTACTCTGGGGCTCCCATGCAGTACTTTGGTGTCTACCTCTCTTAGTCAGCCTAGTGCAGACCCTCTCCAGGACACCTGACCTAGTTAACAATCTCTCCCTTCTGGCGTCATACCCCTAGCGCGACCTCAAGGTGACTCGGACAGCTATAGCCCCTCTCCAGACCCACTAACTCCTCTCAGGTTCCCAGGGTATCCCTGCGGTTCCATCCCAACGCAGCACAAAGTGGCAGCATACACTTTCCCTGTTTCCTAGCGTGTGCCTAGCAAACGCCTGTCCTGTTGATAGGTATATATCTCTCAGCAGCGCCTCCAATTGTAACGGGTTTCCCCCCCCCCAATCTCACATTGGCCCGGGTACTTTAATAACCAACCCCCATTACGTGTGTGTTTGGTGGTGCACCTGTAGGCAACAGAACTCCTGAGTCTCCCGCTTGATGTTAGTAGGGGATTTTCAACAGAACAGGTAGCTGAGGTAGTGGGTTCGAGTTCAACTTACATCATGTGCAGCGCCTCCACCTCATCAGGGTCTATGCTTCCGCAGGGAGATGGTCCTGGTGAGGAACTCCTTCTTGGTGGTGCCATCCACTGTGGAGTAACTTCACACTCACACAGTGGGGGTATCGTTAACAAGGTCATTTTTATTGTAGACGGTGATGTAGCAGACTGCCCCATGCAGCTGCCGGCTCTAGCCGCACATCTCTCCGTGCTGTCCCTTCGCCAGGTACGCCCTCCCAAATTGGAGTGGGATCCCCTCTTCTCCTAGGGAGATCCTCTCTGTGCCAGGTCCCTGGACACAGAGTGGCTTAGACAGGCTGATTGGTCAACCTGGACCGCTAGTTACTTCACTAGGGTCACAAAGGGTTCCTACAATCCCTTATGCAGGAAATACAACTTCCCAACAGCTTTCCACAGCTGCTAGAACACACTGCTCGAACACTCTATAACTAACTGTGTTGTGCCTTATATACTTCAGGAGGCAGGCGCATCCCTGATGTCACTATCCAGGGACTCAGAGCATACAGCCACTCCCCTCCATACATAGGGCACATCACCATTGGATGAGTGAAAACCTCCATAACTACTGCTGGCATACCTGTTCTTACCAGGACTTACTGCCAACAGAGAGGAAAGCAATATACCATTATTATGCATGGCTATATGTGTATTTACTGTATGGTTGTTCTGGTGAGGGCACACTCCCACCACGTTGGGATCCCTCATCAGTGGAGGCGCTGCACCGAGTGTAGGTATATACCCCAGGTTCCCCGTGGCAGAAGCTCAGCCCTCCAGGTTGCCAAACAGGTACAGCACAACACTGATAAGTAGTCAGATACACTTACCCACCCCAATCTCACTTAGGGTGGTGGTAAGAGGGCTACATGTGTAAAACTAGAACTATCACTGCAACTGAAAGGATACGTACTATTATAGTCAGTGGGAGTTTGAGTCACTGAACCATAATTAACTGGTTCTGAAATACACAGCTGAAAACCAGATCCCAGTTCTGTTTGTGTCAATGTATCAAGGTACTTTGCTCCAAGTATTGTGGTTATGTCCGTGAGCTTGTAAATTATGGCGTGTCAATAGAAGGTCGTCAGGGAAGAGTTCCCTGACACAGAGATTATTATGAGATATATCACATCCTGCATCTTGTGTATTACTTTATTATCTCGTAGCTAACACATTGCATCGTCGGACATAAAACTTTCCAACATTTGATGGAAATACAAAATGGAACCAATGCGCCAAAACCAAACTTCCATTCACACTTTGTTTACATTGCAATATCTCCTCCATAGGATTGAGTTACTAATGTCTCTCGACTGAAAACCTGGGGCAAAATCAGTGCAAAAAAACAACCCATATTTATGCAATTAAAGGAAATCCATTTAAAGCAATTTGATTTTTTCCTGGAATCAATCGTGTGCAACTTATGTTGCAAGATGTGTTGCCCCCCCGATTTTTCAAGCAATTGACTTTTGTAGGTAAGCCTCATGTACTTCTTAAATAACCCATTCTGTTACATGTCTACCAATTTAACTATCCTAATTATTATTAGGTATTTCATAACCTTACAGCTTTTAAGGGGGTTTAATAATACCTGCAAAAAGAAAACTATATCATACTTCAGGGTCTGTTATTAGTCTATTGGCTGCACAATTGGGAAAAAATAGTTCAAACAGCAGCACCATACAGTATTTATCAAAGAAAAGGATACAGCTAAAAAATTATTCACGTTACCTTTTCGTTGATTCAATCAGGTGCAATTAGTTTGCATTGGTTTTGCCCCAGTTTTGCTTTTAGCTAAGAGATTTTAGTAAATAGACCACTCTCGTGCTAGAGAGGGAAATAAAAATGTCAATACTAAAACACATCAGGTGATAGAAATAATGAAAATATTTTAGTTTAGAGAAAGACATCACTGGCCATCTAGTGTTCAAGAAGGAATAGAACAAGACTTTTTTTTTTTAAATAACGTATTAATGGGGCATTTCATTCTTAGGTGAAAATTGAGTTTATTGGTATGTTCATGAAATAACAAAAATATGTATTTTTTATTTTTTTAAATCATTGTATATAGGTGAAATATAATTAACAATATTGCTTAAATATGATGACTGGATGCATGAAGCTATAATCCCTGTGACATCTCAAAATGAATATAAATTAAAATGATGGGTTAATTTAAAAGTTACAGTTCTCTCCATTCTAAATAAAAGAGAGTCCCTCTCAAATTCTTGCCTCCCAGGATTAGAACAGCATTGCGGATAAATTCAATTCCAGTCTCCCACAGGTGTGAGGAAGAAGCAATACAACAGGATATTACTGTAGGTCATTATTATTTTAGCCTCCCATTCATACAATAGGAGTCAAAAACTAGCACTGGGCCAAACTATTCGGAAAAATTCCAATTTCTTGACAGGGATATTCTAAATCTTCAGAACTTGAGGAGGGCAGATTTCATCACAAATAATTTAAAAACATCGTAGAGTGCAATATGTTCTTGCTGGAGTGATAATAATGTATTAAGAATCTGAGAATGGTGCACTCACATTTGCTCTAATTAATAAAAGGCATTTTAACTGGTAAATCTCAACAAGCAGCAGCGGGAATATTGAGATCTTGAGAATTTGTAAGAGTGGCATTTATAAGACCACAGGTAGAAACACAATGCTGCTGATTTTCTGTGAAAAATCCTGTATTGAGTGAGATTAAAAAGACTTCAAAGATCTGCATTGAAAAAAAACAAGACATTTAAATATATAGAGTTAAACTGAAACACTACATTTAGCTAATGCTAATGTGATACTTTGCATTAAAAATATAGTTATGTAACTAGGTATGTAATTATAGTAGGGAAATATATTAATTTCATATTCCCAGCTTTGTGTCTTTTTGTCCAGCATATATACATTATATATAATTATATATATATAATTTTATTGAGGAAACACAAGTTTTAATTTTAGATTTTATTATGATTATGGTTTATTATTGTTGTTGATTGCTATTACATAAGTATCCTTGATTAATAGGTTCATACTTTAATTAGCTTTTTTCTCACCACCCCGTTGGGTGCATTCACAGGCTTACTCTTCTTCAGCTTTGTTTAGGATTAATAGAGGCGCTACTTCGTTGATTTTTGTTTGTCCCTGATATATATATATATATATATATATATATATGAGAGAGAGAGAGAGAGAGAGAGAGAGAGAGAGAGAGAGAGAGAGAGAGAGAGAGAGAGAGAGAGAGAGAGAGAGGAGAGAGAGAGAGAGAGAGAGAGAGAGAGAGAGAGAGAGAGAGAGATATGATATGAGAGAAAAGAGAGAGAAAGCCCCAAATGATAGCACTCTAATATACCAATTCAATATGCAAATACAAAATTTTTATTGAATAAACTGTCACAAAACAAAGAGTTTAAAGAAACATACAGGAAAAAACAAAAATAAAGTGCGCCAAATGGGATGTAACTGTGAATATAGGGTATGTGATAAAACAAATGCAAAAAAAACAAAAAACATGTGACATGAACCAGTCCGGCGCGTATAGGGTCTTGCTAACAAAAGTAGATGAGTAAGATTAGCCACAACCCAATAAATGACGCAGCTTCTTAAAACAGGGAACCCCAGTTCCTGATGAGACCGTTACAGCAAAGAAGAAAAAAAGTTAGAAGCGCAGTCAAAATGGGGTAGTGGTCAAACTAAACACCTTTATTAAAAATCGTGTCCCAGGGATCACCCTCTAGGACAACACAAGCATGATGATCAATACATAAATAATAATGTTTAAAAACTGTGCAGATGAAGCTGTTGTGCAATTGCACTCAATGGGTCTCCAAGGGGTTGGAAACGGGAGAATCCCGGTGGAAAGTCTGAGTCCTGCAAGCTGTGCACTGCTCGGGCAGGTTTTGGTATAGAGGGGTACCCCACGGTTGAGCCAATGCTCGATATGCTCACCCTGAATTCACTGCTGTCCATGTAGCTTTCGTCAATCCTGAAATCTCCGGTACACGCTGCACAGATGCACGATGACACACAATACCACACAGCCCACTGGGTGTCCGGGTCTGATGTCACTTCCGGCCGTGACGCACAGACCCTTCCCGGTAGTCTCTGGGCTGCGTCTGTCAGCTCTCCTCCTCCTGGTGGTTGCCAATGAACAGGCAAACAAACTTGATCAGGTGCTACTAGCTGGAGCCCAATGTATGATGTTACTTGCTCCGCTCCACTGCATAGATGCTTCGTCAGGGATGATTATATATATATATAGAGAGAGAGAGGGAGAGAGAGAGAGAGAGAGAGAGAGAGAGAGAGAGAGAGAGAGAGAGAGAGAGAGAGAGAGAGAGAGAGAGAGAGGGAGGGAGGGAGGAGAGGGAGAGGGAGAGAGAGATAGGATATGAGAGAAAAGAGAGGAAACCCCCAAATGATAGCACTCTAGTATACCAATTCAATATGCAAATACAAAATTTTTATTGAATAAACTGTCACAAAACAAAGAGTTTAAAAGAAAGCAGGAACACTTAAAACAAGGCATAGATCCCCTGTACGTAAATCTTGACATTAATCCTCCAACAATCAATTCCAAAATGGACAAAAACGTCTCAAATCAGAGAAATATATACCCTTAAGTCGTATCTGACAAGGTGAAATAATATATGGAGGAAGCAAGGAGCAAAAAGCTCAAAACATAGTTACGTGTCCTGAGGGGGGACAACCAAGGGATCCTGCGTACAGGATAGATATATAGATATACACCCAATATCAAAGAATCTGGAGCACTCCACAAATTAAAAAAATACAATTTAATGTAGTAACACAGGCATCAGGGGGTAATCACAGAAAAAAGAAGCAACGTTTCGGACCTTACGGTCCTTTCTCAAGCTCCCCAGTGTAGGCTCCTGATGGAGCAACTTAACCCTATCTTGCGAAATGCATTGAATGGAAGAGGAGAGGAGGAACTTCATTCCCGGTACACTGTGACGTCAGACGCCGACTTCAGTCAAACCATGCGAGAACCCCAGCGGCCACTTGTGGGACCGCCAGCGGATGACAAAGACGGACTAAACGCACGCCGGACAGCATATCGCACTGGGCAGGTATTGTTATGCACGTGCACCACCTACAGAGTACTCACACATAGTGGCAGCACTGACCACGGGACAAGGGTTTTACTGTGACACGGTGTGGGGGTACACGGTGGTGGGCAAGGGGTATACACTCAGACGTGGGAGTGATTGACACTTGGACTTTTAGAGTATAAGAATATATATGCATATCAGTAAAAAGTTATTCTTGTTTATTCATACGAGGTGGGTGTCATTGGTTTGAGTCCATGTGAGGGACCCGCTCCCGCCCTGTCGGGATCCCTCCCAGGTGGAGGGTTGCACCACGAGTTGTTAAATATATGCACCCCAGGCTCCCTGAGCGGAGGCTTAGGCTCTTGAGAGCCATACAGGTAATATACAGTATCAGTAGCATCTGTATTCACAGGGAATACCCGTTACATGTCCTTAATCGCGAGTGTACTTAAAGTGAGTGTCCTTAAACTGGGGTATGCCTGTACACCCTCTTTGAATTCTATTGTTTTACATATTAGGACATAATAACAATCATCTGTTCCTTAGCAGGTCTTAAAATTAGGTAAATACAACCTCAGATGAACAACAACACATGGCATATTACACCGTGTCATGATTTATTTAACAAAAATAAAGCCAAAATGGAGAAGCTATGTGTGAAAAACTAAGTACACCTTTACTGCTTCCATAGAAATTGAGATGTTAAGTACCAGACAGGTGCTGCTAATCAAATGCCCTTGATTCATTGATCATCAGCAAGTGTGACGGCCTCTATAAAAGCCGAAGTTTTAGCAGTTTGCTGGTCTGGAGCATTTAGGTGTGTTGTTAACACATTGCCAAGGAGGAAAGACATCAGCAATGATCTTAGAGAAGCAATTGTTGCTGCCCATCAACATGGGAAGGGTTATAAGACAATTTCCAAACAATTTAAAGTCCATCATTCTACAGTGAGAAAGATTATTCAAAAGTGGAAAACATTCAAGACAGTTGCCAATCTTCCAGGAGTGGACGTCCCAGCAAATTCACCCCAAGGTCAGACTGTGCAATGCTCAGAGAAATTGCAAAAAAAAAACAAGAGTTACATCTCAGACTCCTACAGGCCTCAGTTAGCATTTTGCCTCAGTTAGCATTTTAAATGTTAAAGTTCATGACAGTACAATTAGAAAAAGACTGAACAATTATGGAATGTTTGGAAGGGTTGCCAGGAGAAAGCCTCTTCTCTCTGAAAAGAACATGGCAGCACGGCTTAGGTTTGCAAAGTTGCATCTGAACAAACCACAAGACTTCTGGAACAATGTTCTTTGGACAGATTGTAGACCAAAAGTGGAGATGTTTGGCCATAATGCACAGCGCCACGTTTGGCGAAAACCAAACACAGCATATCAGCAAAAACACCTCATACCAACTGTCAAGCACGGTGGTGGAGGGGTGATGATTTGGGCTTGTTTTGCAGCCACAGGACCTGGGAACCTTGCAGTCATTGAGTCGACCATGAACTCTTCTGTTTACCAAAGTATTCTAGAGTCAAATGTGAGGCCATCTGTCCGACAGCTAAAGCTTGGTCAAAATTGGGTCATGCAACAGGACAATGATCCCAAGCACACCAGCAAATCTACAACAGAATGGCTGAAAAAGAAAAGAATCAAGGTGTTGCAATGACCCAGTACAAGTTCAAACCTCAACCCGATTGAAATGCTGTGGCTGGACCTTAAGAGAGCTGTGCATAAACAAAGGCCCACAAACCTCAATGAACTGAAGCAACGTTGTAAAGAAGAGTGGGCCAAAATTCCTCCACAACGATGTGAGAGACTGATAAAGTCATACAGAAAACGATTACTTCAAGTTATTGCTGCTAAAGGTGGTTCTACAAGCTATTGAATCATAAGGTATACTTAGTTTTTTCACACATGGCTTCTCCATTTTGGCTTTATTTTTGTTAAATAAATCATGACACAGTATAATATGCCATTTGTTGTTGTTCATCTGAGGTTGTATTTACCTAATTTTAAGACCTGCTAAGGAACAGATGATTGTTATTATGTCCTGATATGTAAAACCATAGAATTCAAAGAGGGTGTACTTTCTTTTTCACACCACTGTGTGTGTATATATATATGTATATATATATCATATATATATATATAGGTAACAGAGCAGATGGCACACAAATACAGATGAAGACAGGTGCTTAGTCCCATATGAATGAATATAATCAAAGGCTCCTTACCAGGCAGACCAGAGAATCCAGGGAATCCAAAGTAGGCACAGCAAGGAAGAGACAGCACACTTATTAGCAAAAAGAATTGTATTAGTAAAGCAGGCACAAAACACCAACGTTTCGGTCCTAAAAACAGGACCTTTATCAAGGGATCGAGTGCTCATTTGCATGTCATTTCCCAGAATCCCTTGCTGCAGTGGAAGCGCTGTATGCTGGGTGACAATGGGGAAAGACAGGGTTGCAGACCTGTCTAAGACATGCAAATGAACATACAGTAATATTTACAGTTGCTTTATGCTTTACTGTGGAGGGTTTTTGTCACTTTTTTTAGCCACCATAACCTTAATGACAGTGGTGATTACCTAGTCTAGTCTCAAACCTGCAAGCCATTAAGACCAGCCTCACACTGATGATACCCATCAAGGTTGAAACATGTATGTGAGTAGGTCTAATGGCTTTGCATCTCATCCCAGCCTCTGTTTAAAAGCTGTGTTTCAAACAGCATGCAGTGGCTTGAGGATTGGCTTGTGTAATATGAGCTTGAGACAAAAGGTGGCACTGAGTGCTCATTTGCATGTCTTTTCCCAGAATCCCTTGCTGCAGTGGAAGCGCTGTATGCTGGGTGACAATGGGGAAAGACAGGGTTGCAGACCTGTCTAAGACATGCAAATGAACATACAGTAATATTTACAGTTTATATATATATATATATATATATATATATATATATATATATCATACACATTTTACGTTATGGTGGGTGAAAAAAGGCGACAAGAAACCTCCACCATATAGCAAATAAAAGATCACTTGTGAGCACATTCACATGTCTTAGACAGATCTGCAACCCTGCCTTTCACCATTATCACCTAGCATACAGTGCTTCCACTGCAGCAAGGGATTCTGGGAAATGACATGCAAATGATCACATCATGTCACCTTTTGCATGAAATCGAGTTTTACATGGAACACTTATAAGCCAATGCTCACTGTTAGCATAGCTTTTAAGCAGAGCATGGGAATCAGATGCAAAGCCAGAGAAACCACTCACAGACATGTTTCAACCTTAATGGGTCTCATCAGTGTGAGGTTGGTTGTACTGGCTTTGCAATTACAGAGTATATATATAGTCCTAGATTAAGACAGGAAACATAGCATTTCTCTATATGGGGTTTATTTACAGGGATAAATAATACACTAAGGCCCACCGTCCCTTTAAGTCAAAACGAAATCATAAAATAAACTACTACTCCTCTTAGGAGATTAACTACACATTCAACTTCAACCCTTACTAACTGGATGGGCAGCTAAGATGGTTACCACCCCAAACAGGTACTATTATAGATGAACATATATAGTCTCTGAACACAGCAATAAAGTGTTTCGCTTATCTGTTACTGCAGGGTTTGGAGCAGACTTCCCCGCTTCAGCACAGTTTTGCATCCTTCATTCCTAGGGAAGCTCGGCCCCACGAGAGCTCAGAGAATCTCTCTTCTGTTAGTCCAATGTTAAGGACAGGACATCCCCGTTTCAGCATGGTCTCTTGTCCTTCCTTATTTTTCCTGGGATTAACCACACAGGCAGTCCCAGCAGGCTCTGTGATCACCATCCAGTGAGCCTAGTGGGCTGTGTCAGCTTCCACAGCTGGGGAGAACTCTTCTCTGTCCTCTTCTCTGGGACAGCAGTCTCTCTCACTGTGTATAGTCACTTCCTGACTTTTAAAACTCTATGTGCAATCATGAGTTCAGTCAAATCAATTAGCCAGCTGCTGGCTTCTCTATGGAGATTAACTCTCTGTGCGTTGGAAAGTCCTGACAAAGTGAGAATTTGACGTAAGGGGAGGGTCTGACATAACAGCACTGGGATCTAAGCAACCATTTTGAGTCAGCATCCATCTTAGGTGCCTGATATTGTCTATTGTCTGTATGAAAGTGGAATGAACGTTAGTTTAAAATACATTTTTTTCTTCTGAAGTTCCAATTGATATTGAGCGGTTCAGCTAAGCCAAAAACCTTGAGAACAAGAGCAATGTGCCAATGTTATGAAAAATACGAGACAGAAAGGCATGATTTCCCGAAGGTGGGGGGTTTTGAGGTTCTGTATGTAGAGAAAAGGTCACCAGCTTAATAAAGTATTATTGCTGAATCATCTCATTTAGACATCCCATAATGTCATCAACTCAATGTATTCGTGTGCATAATTTGTTTACCTTTTACGCTTACGTAGTGACGACACGCAACCTTGTAGAGGGGGCGTGGGTTTAGTATTTTGTGTATAAATAATGCCTGTATGCACCATGTCTTTGGGAGGGTTTTATTTTGAAACTCTCCTCTGCGTGTGCACCGCACAAGCAATAAACTTATTTGTCTATTCTGCAAAATATAACCTCAGACTCGTGTTGTTATTTCACAGAGCTTTTATCAGATGGCGCACCGAATAGAAACCCAAAAAACACCGGAAGCTGAGCACCTGAAAAAAACACTCCTCGGTCACTCAAATCTGAGCGCTCATAAGAATCAAGGTAAAAGGCACCTTTTGAGGAAAGCCTGAGTTTAAAAGTTGTTTTGAGTGATGTGTACACTGGCGACACACTTTATTCGAGCTCGGCTAGTCCCACGAATTCGGGTATACCCGGGTGTATTGAGGTTTGTGACTGTTTTCTGCCCGAGTGCATTGAGTTATTTTCCGGCAGGGATTGAAGCATTTTATTCCCGCTGGCTGCAATACTGCACAGTACATATATATATATACTGCATTACAATTCATGAATTTATGCCATCTGGTAGACACGCGAAGCATTGCAGCCTATTAAATCCTAATCATTATCATTTAACAGATCAGCCGCCCGTCAGCCAGGCATGAACCCAGGCTGGGAAGGCAAATGCAACGGGGCTTGTCAGAGGTGAGGAGCGGCGCATTCCAGGTATCTGCCAGGTACATACCGGGTATTTGCTCGAATAAAGTGTGTCGGTGCAGTAGAGAGATGTGTTTTGAAGGGTGTCTCAATCTGTGTTGACGGGTTAACCTAGCAGTGTCAAATAAGTTTATTTGTCTGTTCCTGTATCCATTTTTAAGTGTTAAGTTTTAAGTTTTATTGGGATTAAGGTGAGAGTCCCATTAAAATTTTTGGTGTTTTGGTGATGAAGGTGAATGTTTGTATGCGTAAGGGATTGTTTTTCAGACTGTCCTGGGTTGTGATAAATATTTTTGTTGTCTGAGCAGGAAGGGTCCCTGATTGTACATTTGCTCTGTCTTGTCAGTAACATACCAAATGAGGTTATTTATGGATATCTGTTTAGAAGGTCTTATCTGTATCCATGTTATAGAAGTATAAGGTTTATCAGGACTGGGTTGGACCCGCTGAAGTAATTCAAGTGTTTTCTTGGGTATAGTTATGGTGAAAAAATCAGAACAATAACATGCCAAAAGAGTTGTACGTAATCAGCTTGCGCTGATTATTGTATCAGGAGTATTGTACAGGTCAATTAACAGTTGATTGCTGTAGCCGAAGTATTGTACAGGTCAATTAAATTTGATTTCTGTAACCGAAGAAGTATTGTACAGGTAAATTAAATTTGATTTCTGTAACAGGAGAATAATGGGAAACCAAAGTTCTCAGAATTTGCCGTTAGAGGTTGTGTGTCAGCAGACAAAGATTATAAAGAATGGATACAGAGAAAAAAAAGAGACAATATAAATATGTTTTGTTGGCCAATGAAAAATACATGCAAGTTCAAATGAAAATACATGCAAGTTCAAATGAAAATACACATGCAAGTCCCAGTGAAAAACATGACACCCCAATGAAAAAAGTTTGTTTGCAATAAATTACTATTGAAGGAAGAGTGAAACTATGAGTAGGCGCACCGGTTTTCTTATCCGTAAGAATGCGAACGCAAGGGCTCATAGTGGAACCTTCTAACTTTCAGTAATCCCTGTGTGTCTGTGGTAGTATAAATCTTTGGATTTTATGAGGTTTTTGTGGCAAAAGTCAAGCATGGCAAGCCCGGCTGGCGGATACTGCAGAAATCAGTTGTGAACGTATAAGCTTTTCCTTCCATTTCCCCACATGCAATAAGTGGTTATAAATCATTTCCTGATATAAACTCAAGTTTCGGTGCCGGCAAGTAAAACTGTTGTGCCCTTAATGGAGAGTGGTTAGATGGATTTGATACCCTAATGAATTTTTCCTGAATGATTACCTGTGTGAAAGATAAACCATGTGTATCACCTGTGCACAAATCACCATACAAAAACTTGCAAGTACGTACGAAAACATGAATATTTTTTGCTCACAATGAAATCAAAGGTCTGAAAGAAAGAGTTTCAAAATCGCAGCAGCACAGAGCGTGCCCCCACTTTTTTCTCCAGCGCGAGGAATGTGCTAAGATACGAAAGTTAACTCAAAAAGCTCCGGAGCATCAGAGTAGTTTTAAAAGTCAGGTTATTTATGAGAATAAAGAAAGAGAAGAGAACTTTTATTAATAGTTGCAGGGTGAAATTGTTGGGTAATAGGGGAGAAAGGGCTTTCTTTTATTTGTTTGTTATTTTTGTGATGTTGTTTGGCTGTGTATGAGAGAAGTTTTTTGTATTGTGTGTGTTCTGTATTGTGTTTAACGAGTAAAAACACATTTCAATTTTATTTCTATGGGATAAGGATATGTTTGGGAATATTTTGTGTTCAAAAATGTGGGTAAAAGATCATAAGCATTGTTTGAAGTATATATTGTATTGTATGTTTTCATGTATATAATGCCAGTAATATGCACAACGCTTCACAGAAGTGGTGCACGTCGTAATCATATAGTTAGCAAAGGGTAAAGGTAAGAGGTCATGAAATAAGTGATCCAGACATAAAAGTAACATTAAGGAAGAGAAGTCCCTGCTCTGAGGAGCTTACAATCTAATTGGTAGGTAGGGAGAGCGTACAGAAGCAGTAGGCTTTGATTAGAAGCCAGGAGAGGAATTTCAGGAGGGGAAATGCAGAATCAGAGTTTAAAGAGTAGAGTGATTCTGGCAGCAGCGTTTGGGAGAGATAGTAGTGAAGACAGGTGAAAGTCAGGAAGCTGGGATAGCAGGGAATTACAGTTAGCAAGAGGGGAGAGAATGAGGGTCTGAATCAGAGTTTTAACAGTTGAGCAACAGAGGAACAGGTGTATCTTTGTGATATTGTGGAGGAAAAAGTGACATTTATAGAAATGTTTTGAATGAAAGAGGAGAATATGAGAGAGGAGTTGAGGGAATGACCCCTAAGCAGCGTGCTTAGAGCTACTGCATGGAAGATTCAAGAGTAATGTGAAACTAGATAATAGGGTCAGGTTTGGGAGGAAGTATGAGGAACTCTGTTTTTGCCATGTTAAGTTTAAGGCAAAAGAGGGTCTTCCAGGATGAGATAACAGAGGGACATTCAGAAACTTAGGGTTGTATGGCAGGTGTAAAGTCAGGGGTTGAAAAGTAAATGGGGTGTTGTCAGCATAGTGGTGATATTTAAACCCAAGAGATGTTATTAGGTCAATTAGAGAGAGTGTGTACAGAGAAAAGAGAAGAGTGTGGTCCACAGAGGCAAAAGCTGCAGGGAGTAATAGGAGCAGAGTGTAATGACCTCTGTCTGGGGCAGCATATAGGTCATCAGTTATTTTAGTTAGAATTGTCTCCGTGGAGGGAGCAGTGCAGAAGTCAGATTGTAGAGGGTTAAGGAGAGAATGGGTGTTGAGACAATGGAGCAAGCAAGAGAATACAAGACAAGTTCAGTAGTTAGAAAGGCAGGTCAGGTCAAGCTTGCTATTTTTGAGTCATGGTATAACTATTACATGTTTTAAGGAGAATGGAAATGTAGCAGAGTAGAGGGAGAAAAGGAGATCAACAGTGATGGTGACATTCTCTTTTGAGACAGTGGAAAAAGAGTCAAGGAAAGCAGGAAGAGAGTAGGAAGCAAAGTAGGATAGGAGGAAAAAGAGGGAATATTCTGGTGTATGGATTCAACCTCTTGCTTAAAATAGTCTGCAAAGTCCTGAGGTGAGATGAAAGAAGAGTTAATGAGGGTTAGACTTGTGAGTGTTGACTAATGGAGAGAAATAGGTGTGTGTAGCTTGAGAAAGGACAGAATTGCAACAGGATAGCATAAATTTGTAGTGAATGAAGTCAGTGAAACTATGAAAGTTCAAAACAGAGAGATTAAAAAGAACTGAGTGGAGGGAAATAGCATGAGCGTGTGGAGTTATTTGTGTGTTAAGAAGTTATATAAACCTCAGCTATATAAAAGCCTGTTGGTTAATTTTTGAGAGGCCATAAAAAATGTAGTTCTTAGGGCTCTGGATAAAGCTCCATGTATTTAAACTTTAAGCAAAAGTTCCAATCCAATAATTATTATTTTTTAGGAAGAAGCCGTGGTGTACCATTATCTTATCTTTTCAGGGTCAATTGGCGAAACGCCCAGAAACAAAATGGCTCTTTGCCCGGAAACAAGTCTTATAGAAAATATTTTTTCTTTAGTCAGATGAATATGCAGAGTGTCTTTAAAATTATAAAGCTGACCATGTGCTCAGCACTGTGCAAAGAGATTATATAAAGCAAGACATTAGTGTGAAGTCTTATACAAAATCATTTGTCTATTAACTGAATATGTGATGTATGTTATAACTTTTAACCATTTATTTTTTCCAAAGGTGTCCGTAAGCAGTGGTTATTGTAAAAATTGCTGTGTAATCTAGAATGGGTTTACCAGGAAGTGGTGAATTTGGGAGTCACCTCTCATTTGTGGGTGTGTCTTTGTGTATAGGGTTAAATACAGGGGATACATAGTTGCAAAAGCAGTTACATAAGTGAATAAGGTATGCATTATATACAAGGCATTTCAAATTTCTTAGCAGAATAGTTACAGTGGAGTGTTTGGGGTAAAAGCCAGATAGGGATTGGCTAGGGAAATTTGTATGGGTTAAATAATGGCTTAATTGGGAGGGAATATTTTTCCATAACAGTGGATAGTATTGGGAAAAGGGATATTGGCCTGTAGTTTGAGACAGTGTTTTTTGTCCCCACTTTTGAAGATTGGGACAAACTCTGGTAGTTTCCCAGGTCTTAGGGATATGGCCTGCAGACAGGATAGAATTAATTATGGAAACAAGTGGTTAGCAAGAGATGAGGCCCTAAAGTTTCAGGAACTTAGATTGTATCAAAGTCAGGTTCACAGTGGCTACTTAGTTTTAATTTGAGGAACATTAATAGGGAATACCTCTGTCTATATGTGGATGCTAAGACAGGAGTAAACACATTGATACAAGAATTTAGTCCTAGGTATAAATTATCTCCCTATGAGACACATATGGGATGACTTATGACTATCAGCAGTCCAAAGGAACGAATTAAGGACCATGTTATTGGTAATAAAACAATAAGTTGTATGCAACTAATACATTTTTTGAGTCTCTATAGGCAACGTTGAAAGTGCACCTACTCGAGATGGGGTTAATAGTCACATATTTCCTGCGCAAGCATGCTTTTCATCTCAGGTGAAAAGGCCTAAAGTAATCACAATACAGCAATTAAAGCGGCAGAGTCATTTTCCTGGACCCAAAGTACAGTAAAGCTCGTTCCAGCTCCACCAAACGTTCCAGCGCCACCAAAGACCAAAGTCACCTAAAGCACAGCCGCATCAAGTTAACGTCTTGCCGAGTCAAAACTCTAACCGTTAACCAACGAGGAAAATAAGACACCAGGCTAAGGCCAGGTTTTATCAGAACATTTCATTTTTTCAGAGACTCAATATTTTTATTCTTTAGAGTGTGTTAAGTTAGAAATTTAAGGTGTATGTACAAGTGAGCCTTGATGGGAGGATTGGTTTCCTGGAAGCGTGGCTTGTGAAAGCTCTTGTATGTGTTTTGGCAATACTCTTCACTCTCTATGTATGTGTCATGTGCAGCAAAACTTTGATCCAGAAGTGTGTTGCACCTCCACCGAAAGGAGGGGGTCACCCAGGGGCGTGTGTCAGCCACAAGGAAAGGATCATAAGTCAGCCATGTTGACCATCGCAGACATCGTCTGTTCTGATATTCTGAGTGAATGATGTATGCAATGCGTGCAGGGGTGAGGATCACGCATTCGCTTCCACAGATACCAAACCCCCTCAATTCTCAGTAATAGAATGTTGTGATGATTCTGAAAATATATGATGATAGAGATAGATGCAATTTCTTTTATCTAGCAACTGCATATCCAAAGAAAGGTTGCTTGCATAAAATAAGGTTTTTAGTATTATGTGTATAATTTCTGTATTTTTCCAATTTTTTAAGGGAACCTCTTTAAAAGGTGTATCACACAGTAGGAACAAGAATCAATTTATGGGTCAATTGTCTCCACCAACCAATGAAACCTGTGTAAAAATGTATGTTTAGTCAGATAATAATTTACAGGAAGGATGTGGCCTTAATTTAGCAGTTTTTAATTTTCATCATTAAACCAAGAACAGGTTCAGATTAGGCTTATGGCCTTACAAAACAGAATTGCTTTAGACTATGTTTTAGCTTCAAAAGGAGGGGTATGTGTCCTAATTGAGGAACAATGTTGTGTTTTTATTCCAGATCAGTGAAGCAATGTGCAGCATGAACTAGATGAAATACAAGAGATTCAAAAGAGGGTTACAAAGGGAAGTGACAGATTATCACCCTTGGGGTTAGGTGAATGGCTTAGATCACTTGGAGCAAAAACTTTTGAATGCTTGGATGTGTTTGGGAGTGTTACTTGTTGTCATATATGTGGGTGTCCCATGTTGCAAAGGTATGATCCACAGGTGTGCGACCCCCTCCCCCATTCGGATGCCACTCTTTACAGATGCCAGAAAACAGCAGTACCGTGAAGAAAGAAGATGCTGACCACAGTTATTCAATTCATCAAAAGACATATTGGCCGCAGCGCCTTACGAGACTATGACAGTGAAGGGCACGCGCCCTTGTCCTCTGAGTTATCCCTGGACTATCATCATGAACTTAATTCTCAAAAGCTATGTTTTAAGAATAAAAAGGAGGGAGTGACAAAGTGAGAATTTGACGTAAGGGGAGGGTCTGACATAACAGCACTGGGATCTAAGCAACCATTTTGAGTCAGCATCCATCTTAGGTGCCTGATATTGTCTATTGTCTGTATGAAAGTGGAATGAACGTTAGTTTAAAATACATTTTTTTCTTCTGAAGTTCCAATTGATATTGAGCGGTTCAGCTAAGCCAAAAACCTTGAGAACAAGAGCAATGTGCCAATGTTATGAAAAATACGAGACAGAAAGGCATGATTTCCCGAAGGTGGGGGGTTTTGAGGTTCTGTATGTAGAGAAAAGGTCACCAGCTTAATAAAGTATTATTGCTGAATCATCTCATTTAGACATCCCATAATGTCATCAACTCAATGTATTCGTGTGCATAATTTGTTTACCTTTTACGCTTACGTAGTGACGACACGCAACCTTGTAGAGGGGGCGTGGGTTTAGTATTTTGTGTATAAATAATGCCTGTATGCACCATGTCTTTGGGAGGGTTTTATTTTGAAACTCTCCTCTGCGTGTGCACCGCACAAGCAATAAACTTATTTGTCTATTCTGCAAAATATAACCTCAGACTCGTGTTGTTATTTCACAGAGCTTTTATCAGTCCCATAGGTGCCCTATTCCAGCACCTAGAGGACAGTGATGGTATCACTATATATATATATATATATATATATATATATATATATATATAAAAACAAAGAAGGCCAAAGCTACATCCAATATGACAAAAATTCACAGTGAAATACCTACATATCTCTTGAAAATGGTCAAAGTGTTATAAGCCTGTTTGCTACATCAAGACATGACCATTAACAGGTCCTAAAACTGATTACAATTCTTATTTGCCTCTATAATTAGAGCAAGAATCATCGCATTGGATCTGCATGCAAGACCTGCTCACTTGGAAAGTGGGGAGGGGTGAGCTTAAACCCTGGGAGGGAGGGGCCACTGACATCCAAAACAGTGGAGACCAGCTGGACAAAGTTAATATAAACAGATAACCAGCAAGCACTAAGGAACCCAAAAATTACCACATAAATGTGTATATATATGTATATAAGTGTCAATTGAAGTGCTAGTGGGCATGGCTAAATGTATACAACAAAAAAAGGGAGGAGTGGAGAGAAAAAGAGAGCATGAGACAATACACTTGGAATAGTACAAAAACATCGCAAATAACAAAGGGTCCAAAACCCAAAGGGTAAGTTTTATGTTATGTTCATTGTGGTTGATGGCATCGATGAAACCTGTAAACTCTGCAACAGAGCCTTACCAAATCATAAGGATATCATCAATGTACCTCAATCACAACAATAGTAGGTTGGTAAAGTCACGGTTGTCCTCTGAAAAAAACCACCTCCCTTTCCCACCATCCCAGGAAGAGATTATAGTTCACAGTCACTATGTCTCTCAGGTTGGTACTACTTTTCTCTCAAACTTTGCCAAAAAGGGATTTTTTAAATGTGGTAGCTGTTCCGTTTGTAAATATATGCTACAAACAGAATGCTTCTCTAATTTGTTAGGGACATGCACTATAAGGTTCTGGTATTCCTCAATTGCAAAAGTAAGGGAGTAGTATATTATCTTTCTTGCCTACGTTGGTATGAACACAAGGGAAGTGTGATTCAGAATCTTTGAACATAGTCGCAATATAAAAAATATATAAAATGCACATCGTGACCTAGATCAATTCAAAAAAATAACATCAGTAGTGGACATTTTCTTCAACAACATGGGTCACATCCCTCAGTCCTCTCTGCATTTGCCTTCAACAGGGTCTCTCTTGGCATTCGTGGTGGTGACCAGGAGAAGGCCCTGTTGAAGCAGGAATGCAGGTGGATAGTGCAGCCATGAACAATGGTACCACAGGGCCAAAATGACTATTTGGGTTTTGTTTAAAAAAAAATTATTAGGCATTTATACAACATACGGCTTTACAGGTTTACAGGTATATCTTAGCCTAATACAGAGTTTTCTATTATTTTTCCATATGGATAGCCTTGTCTAGCCTTCGACCCCTAATCCTGGGTCGAGCGGGCAGGCGAGAAGGAGGAAACAGAAAAATAGAGAGGGTGGGAGAGAGGGGGGGTGTGGGAGAAGGGGGGGAGGCCTCAATCTCCTCAGCTTACTGTGTGGGGGTAGATCTCATGTCTCACCTAGTTCACGTTAAGTGTGGGTCTGTTTTATTGTGCGATTCGAATCAGCCATGGTTCCCAAACTTTATAGAAAGATTTTGTTGTTCTATTCAGGAAGGCAGTTAGTTTTTCCATCAGCATTACCTTGTGGATTCTCTTCTTAACTGTTTGCTTGGGGGGGTGACACTTTCTTCCATGAGGCCGCCACCGCACACCTGGCCGCTGTTAATATGAAGGAGATTAATTTTCTTGTTGGCCGGTCCAGAGTCTCTTTTGGCCTGGCCAATAAGTAGGTCAGCAGATCAAGAGGTATTGTGAGGTCTGTAACCTCTTTTACTATAATTTGTATTGTTTCCCAGTATTTCTGAATTTCTGGACAGGTCCACCAGATGTGGGCCATGTCTCCCTTTTGTCCGCAGCCTCTCCAACATAGGTCGGAGGCCAGAGGGTAGAGTTGATTTATTCTGGCTGGAGTAAGATACCAGCGAAACAGTATTTTGTATATATTTTCTTTGATTGTGGTACATATGGAAGTTCCTGAGGCTGATTCCCAAATACTTTCCCAATCCTCTCGGTCTATAACTATATCCAATTCTGCTGCACAAGTGAGCATATATTCATGGGTGGGGGCGTCCGATGCCCTTTCCAATTCTGCGTAAATTTGGTTATAAGACCTTTTTGGTGGGCTGTTTCTCTGCATAGCCTTTCGAACCTAGTGAGAGGGGGAAATTCCAACGTTGGGGAAAACGTTTGGATAAACTGCTGAATCTGAAGGTACTTGAAGACGTTCAGTCCTGTCATTTCATATTTGTTTTGTAGTCTTTGGTAACTCAGGAACTGCCCGAAGCTCAGGAAGTCAGCAACTGCCCTAATATTTTTAGTTGTAATATGGTCAAATTATTTAGGATCACAACCCGGAGGGAATTTAGGGTTTCTGAGAATTGGAACGAGTTGGGAATTGGGGGTCGTGAGTTTGAATTTAAGTTTAGCTTTCGTCCAGATCTCCAACGTATGTCTCATTGAACCTAATTTAAATTTACTATTTTGTATATCCTCCTTGTTCAGGGACCATAGGCATGCTGGTAGAGAAGGCGTGCCGGTGTATTGCATTTCTATGTCTAACCAGCAATATTGGTCTGAGTACGCGTTCCTCACGACTATTTGCCGTAGCTGGGTGGCTTGATAATATCTCGTTATATCCGGGACCCCCATACCCCCTCTTCCCCTTGAGGTGAGTAGGACTGCTCTTTCAATCCTTGGTTTTTTACCCTGCCAGATAAAATGGAAGATTTGTTTTTGAATGGTCTTTAATTCTGAGCCAGGGATGTGGACCGGGAGAGTCTGGAAATAGTATAACAATCTGGGGAGTATGTTCATTTTGACCGAGATCATTCTCCCGATCCATGAAATTTGGTATCCTTCCAATTTGTCTAGATCTTGTTTAATTTTTCGAAATAGGGCCGGGTAGTTATGTTGGTGTAAGGATTGGTAGTTCTAAGATATATTTACTCCCAAGTATTTTATACAGGCATACCCCGTTTTACATACACGCACTTTACGTACACTCGCAAGTACGTACATTTTTTTTTAGTTACACCATACCCCTGTGTACGTACACGTGCTTCGCGAGTACGGACACCAGGAGGCGGCGTGCGTGCGTGCGCACCTCCAATACAGCAACCTCCTTCATTGTGGTCCCTAACTGAGTGGGAGTGCAGTTAAAGGGGAACGGGGAACGGGGCCGGAAGGCAGGGGGAAGGGGGAGATCGGGCGCGCCATCAATCAGCTGCTATAGCAGTGATTCCGCCCGCACTGCAGCTCCTGGCTTTTCTCCCTCCGTTCTCCTCCTCCCTCCTCCCTCCTCCCTCCTCCCTCCTCAGATCTCGCTCTAGCTCTGCTGCTGCAGCAGAACGAAACTTTGCATGTGAGTTACAGGCTACGGGGGAGGAGGAGGTCCTCTTCTACTGCATTCTGTGCTTGTGTGTGTGTGTCTGAGTGTGTGTGTGTGTGTGTGTTTGTCTGAGTGTGTGTGTGTCTGTGTGTGTGTGTGTCTGTGTGTGTGTGTGTGTGTGTGTGTGTGTGTGTGTGTGTGTGTGTGTGTGTGTGTGTGTGTGTGTGTGTGTGTGTGTGTGTGTGTGTGTGTGTGTGTGTGTGTGTGTGTGTGTGTGTGTGTCTGTCTGTGTCTGAGTGTGTGTGTCTGTCTGAGTGTGTGTGTCTGTCTGAGTGTGTGTGTGTGTGTGTGTGTCTGTCTGAGTGTGTGTGTCTGTCTGTCTGAGTGTGTGTGTCTGTCTGTCTGTCTGTCTGAGTGTGTGTGTCTGTCTGTCTGAGTGTGTGTGTCTGTCTGAGTGTGTGTGTCTGTCTGAGTGTGTGTGTGTGTGTGTGTGTGTGTGTGTCTGAGTGTGTGTGTGTGTGTCTGTCTGAGTGTGTCTGTCTGAGTGTGTCTGCGTGTGTGTCTGCGTGTGTGTCTGCGTGTGTGTCTGCGTGTGTGTCTGCGTGTGTGTCTGCGGGTGTCTGCGTGTGCGTGACTGAGTGCGTCTGCGTGTGCGTGACTGAGTGCGTCTGTGTGTGCGTGACTGAGTGCGTCTGCGTGACTGAGTGCGTGTGCGTGACTAAGTGCGTGTGCGTGCGTGATTGTGTGACTGAGGGAGTGCATGCGTGATTGTGTGACTGAGGGAGTGCGTGAGAGATTGTGTGACTGAGGGAGTGCGTGAGAGATTGTGTGACTGAGGGAGTGCGTGAGAGATTGTGTGACTGAGGGAGTGCGTGAGAGATTGTGTGACTGAGGGAGTGCGTGCGTGACTGAGGGAGTGCGTGCGTGTAAGCCAAGCTGATCAAGGACCTGAGTAAGGCCGTGCGTATAGTGCCGGCGATGCCGCCCAAAAACAAACACATTGCCGCCGCGTGCGCTTATAGTAAGCGCGAGAGCGGCAATGCGACGGAGCGGACTTTGGAAGCCGGGAATATTTGATTTTCAAGGGCTGTCACCTCATGTGACAGCCCCATAACAAATCAAATGTCCGGGAGTCTGCAATGCCGCCGCAAAGCGAAATATAACTTTCGCTAGCGGGGATGGGTGATGTCGCCGGTCGCGGGCACTATACGCACGGCCTAAGCAAGCACAGCATTGTAAAACACTGTACAGTACTGTACAGTATTGTAGTGTACTGTTTTCACCAAAGTCACAAAAAATAAGTCCCAAAAATATATCAGTCAGTCAAATAAATGCACCTCACCTTCATGCCCTTTCAGTAAAAATACTGTACAGTAGAAGATATGCCCTCTCCTTCATCCTTCCTACATATTTTTAAAATAATTTTCCATTCATCCATGTTGTATCTGTCAGCACATAAGAAAAATCAGCTGACATTAAAGATTTTATTTCAATAAAGCCTACTGTATTTATTTTGGTTACAAATGCGTTATTACATCAGTTATGCACATTTTCACTTTACATACATGCTCCGGGCCCATTGCGTATGTTAAAGCGGGGTATGCCTGTATATGAGGAACTCCATCGGTAATTAAAATTTAGTTTAAGAAGTTTCACCTCTGGCTCTGGCAGGTTCAAATTTAGCGCCTCGGATTTGTCACTATTAATTTTGTATCCTGATATTTCGCCAAAATCTTTAAGTTCTTTTTGGAGATTTGGTAGCGAAATTTGGGGTTTGGATAGTCTGAGTATAATATCGTCTTCGAACAGAGATATCTTATATTGTTTATGTCCAATTTCTAGTCCTTGTATGTCTACATTCTCTCGTATTGTGGATGCCAAGGGTTCTATAGTTAATGCAAAAAGGAGAGGGGACAAGGGGCATCCCTGTCTCGTACCATTTTTAATGTTAAATCTCTGTGAGTTGCCCCCTGGTAGTTTTACCATGGCTGACGGGTCTTGGTAGAGTCTGCGGACTCCCTCTAGGTATGCGTCTTTAAAGCCAAATTTGCGCATGGTACTGTCTAGGAATAGCCAATCGATTCTATCGAACGCCTTCTCTGTGTCTAGACTTAGGAGAATAGCCTTGGTTCCTGTGGAGTGGACATGGTCTATTATATTAATTATTTTGCGAGTATTGTCTGAGGCTTGCCTGCCTGCGACAAACCCCACCTGATCTATATTTATAAGTCTTGGTAGAATAGGATATAGTCTATTTGCTAGAATTTTGCTGTATAGTTTGAGATCATTGTTAAGGAGGGAGATTGGACGAAAGCTTCCACATTGCATCGGGTCTCTGCCTTCTTTATGTATAATAGCCAGATTTGCTAGAGACATTGAGGTGGGGATTGGATTCCCCTCCATAAAATGGTTGAACATTTTTATTAGATGCGTGGAGAGTATTGGTAGAAATCTCTTGTAATAGACATTAGTGAAGCCGTCTGGGCCAGGGGACTTAGCGAGTTTTAATACCTTTACCGCCGCTTCTAGTTCATCTTTTGTTATCTCCGCGTTGAGAACTGCATTCTCCTCTTCTGTTAATGTAGGGAGATGACATTTATCTAGATATTTTTTTATAGACTCTGATGTAATTGGTTCAGGTTGGCTATTCTTGGATCGTAAGTTATATAATTCGGTATAGTATTTAGTAAACTCTGCTGCTATTTTATTATCGCTATATTGTATTTCACCAGACCTACTGCTGCGGCCAAGTTTATTTGAGCATTTGCCCGTTCTTGGCCGCAGCAGTAGCCTGGCGCGCGCCCGAGGGTGACGGGCTCGCGCCGAAGCAGCGGAAGAGCGCCCTCTGATCGGGGCGCTCTCCCTACCGCTGCCGGGTCCGCCGGGTCCCCCGGAACCCCCTGCCGCCGTCCCGCGATCGCGGGACACCAGGGCTCCCTCGGGGAGCCCTGGACGCGCGTGCAGGGGGCGCAGGCTCCCGAAGACGCGTGACCGCGCGTCTATGACGCGCGGCACGCCGAGGGGCGGCCACTAGCAAGCCGGGAAATCTCCCGGCTTGCGGTACCGGCCACATTTTAATAAAGTGTGTCGGTAGTGTATTCTTGATCGCCGTTATTTGGGATCTTTTCTGTATGCCTCTCAGTCTGCTGGCCAAGAGTCTGTCGGCCTTGTTGCCCTTATCGTAATACTGTTGGTTTGTCTATTTAAGGGCTTTCTCTACATCTTCTAATTGAACTTGTTTAAGATTTAATCTGGCCGCGGTTAATGACTTGTAGATTCTCTTTGAAGGGTTTGCTTTGTGTGCTTGCTCCAGCGAGGTAATATTATCAGTGAGGTCCTTAATCAATTTGTGTTTGACCTTTTTCCTATGGGATGCAATAGAGATGAATTTACCTCTGATTGCCGCCTTATGGGCCTCCCATAGGATTGCTGGAGATGTGACTGATCCTGTGTTAAAGAAGAAGTAAATCCTTAAGTGAGGTTTTGATCTCCCTCTCTATCTCAGGATGGTTCAGCAAAGAATCATTTAGTCTCCATGAATAGGATGTAGTTTTTACGAATGGCACCGATAAGGTCACTGTGATGGGGCATGATCTGACCAGGTGATCGGGCCAATGTCTGACTCAATAGAGGCCTCTAGGACATTCTTAGTTGCCAGAAAGTAGTCTATACGTGAGTAGGTCTGGTGAGGTGTTGAATAAAAGGTGTAGTCCCTCTGGCCCTGGTGCTGGGATCTCCAGATATCTTCCAACGAGAATTCATGGAGGATCCCCTGAACCTTTTCCCAGTGTGGTGGGAATGGGCTGTGTGGGGGCGACCCATTGCAGATGATTTGTCCTCAGCGGGGTATTCAGACCATATTCAGATCTCCACCAACGAGCATTGACGACAAATATCCCGGGTCAATGCCCTCGAGAACTGTTTCCAGAAACTCTGTTTGGTTCTCATTAGGGGCATATACATTGATCAGGGCAATTGCCGAACCTGCTAATGAGCCGTATACCACTAAAAATCTACCCTCTGGGTACACTGTTGTTTTGACGTGATTGAATGGGGTGCCTTGTCGGATTAGGATGGCTACCCCCATTTTTTTTACTACTAAATGATGCAAAAAAGCACATTGGGAACACTTTTTTTAATAAATTCGGGGGCTCTTGGGACGTGAAGTGGGTATCCTGCAGGAATATGATGTCACCCCCTGATTTTTTCATATCTTGAAGAGCTAGTCTCCTTTTCCTGTTATTTTGCAGGCCTTTGACATTGAGCGAGCTGATCTTAATCGGGGACAGTTTGGCCATTAGGTCGTTTCGTAATATGTGACCCCATGACCCCACCTTTCCCACTGGGGGGGGGGTTTGGATTTTATGTTTTGAAGGCTTATTGCAGCAAATCTAGGGTAGGTATGTGTTTCAGTCAAGATGGGCCAGGTGGGCCATGGCGATGTGAGGGGGGAGGAGGGGGGGTCAAGATCTGCTGGGACAGAACCAGCAGAGGAAGAAAAGAGGTGATTAGGTCCAGGTCAGGGCCTCTGCCTTCTTTATGTATAATAGCCCGGTGTGGGGGGGTGTTCTTAATTTGGCTATATTTTGTTCACCACAGCCATGGTATTTGCAGACTATAGCCTTATGTGTCTGGGTGGTTCCCGTCCCACAGAGGTTTGTGTGCATGGTTGACTGGAGTAACCATGTAAATCTTGTATAGTTCCAGGCAGCATGGAGGGGAGGGGTGGTATGTTCCGTGGAGGGGGAGTGGGAGTAGGGGAGGGAGGGGTAGGGGAGGGGTGTTGTTGGGTAGCATTGATCCTCATTGCAGGTATCTTTATACTCTGGTGTGGCAGCAATTGCTGTTACAATGGGGGCTGGTCAGGGCTGCATGGTCCGCAGACCTACCCGTATCAATTCTGTATGTTTAATATAACAACATATTTAACAGCCTAAATGACGGCAGTTACCTTCGTCAAACATAGTAACATGGTTAACAACACTTCTAGTAACATTCTTATCAGGTACACATGGCTAGATAGATATTGGTGAGAGTGAGGGACAGGCCCTTGCATTTTAGCATATCAGTGCAATTAACCGCATAGTGAGGTTCAGTCCCATTGTTCGTCAAATCACAGTAGCTTGCGTCAGTACCAAGAGTTAAACGTATAAGCGCATTCTCGCGTGTAATATCAGCCCAGGGGGTTAGTACCCTTTACATGATAAATGGCAGTTTCGGAAGTACAGTTCGTCCTGTGATCTATGTGGGGGAGCATTTTCTGGGCTGTGAGTCGGGAATTAAACCTTTATTTGTGTAAAAAGGTATAGAGATCACTATAGAAGGATTTGGTAATGGCTATAGGTGTAGTTGTGTTGCTAAGTTGAGCTCTGCGGGGGGAAGCTGAGGGGTGGGGGGAGGGAGGGGGATGGCAGGGAGGGGGTGAGGTTGAGGGGGGTGGAGGGGGAGGGAGGAGGGGACGGGGGGTAGGGGTGGGCAGGAGCACGAAAGGGGGTTCCTAGTTTTGGTTATACTTTGTTCACCACCTCTGTGGTATATGCAGTCTATGATCTTGTGTGTCTAGGTGGCTCCAGCCGCACAGAGATCTGTGCGCATGGGTGATCCGGGTATGCCTGTATCTCTTATGCTGCTCGAGGCAACATGGAGGGGAGGGGTGACATGTTCCGTGTGGGGGGGGGGTAAGGGGGGAGGGATAGGGGGGTAAGGATG
Source organism: Ascaphus truei (assembly GCF_040206685.1). NCBI lineage: Eukaryota > Metazoa > Chordata > Amphibia > Anura > Ascaphidae > Ascaphus > Ascaphus truei. The sequence goes on from NC_134483.1 coordinate 325,264,308, forward strand.
GAGGGATAGAGGGGGGGAGGGATAGGGAGGGGGATGGATAGGGGGGTGGGCGTACTTGGGTTGCATTGGTACCCATTATAGGTAACATTCAATTCTGATATGACTGCATTTACTGCTACAGTGGTGGTTAATCATGACTGCGCGGACCGCAGGTCTACCTGTGTCCATTCTGTGTGTTTAACATATCAACATATTTAACAGCCTAAATGACGATAGTCACCTTCATCAAACATATTAACATAGTTAACAACACGTGTAATAAAAATCTTATAAGGTACTCATGACTATTTAGGTATTGGTAAGGGTGGAAAACAGTCCCTTGCAATCTAATATCGAAATGTAAGCACCAGCATAGCGAAGCTCATTCCAATTGTTCATCGAGTCACAATAGCTAGCGCCAGTTCCAAAAGTCAAACGTATTAGCACAATCTCGCCAATAATATCAGCCCGGGGGGTTAGACTCTATAGCATAATAAATGACAGATCCAGGTGTCAAGTTCTCACGCTTGTTGGGGCTTCCAGCCCTTCACCCGGAGGTCGCTGTTCTCGGGGGGTATCGGCTACTTAGCTAGGGCTTCTGACCCCGATAGTGCCACGCAAAAGGCTGGATAAGCAATGAGCAGGAGAGTAAAAAAGTGCGAGAGAGGTCGGGGTGCGCCCTTTCTCCCTCCCGCCTCCATCTCCTCATATGTGCAGCTGGGCTGCACGCCTCTGGTCGCTTCGAACCTCGGCCATCTTATCAGGCAGGCGCTGCTGGTAAGGTAAGGGGGGTTGGGTTTGGGTGCGGTGCTCTTTCTCGCTGGCTGCTTCCCTCCTTTAGGTGGTGACGTGATGGTAGGTTGCTGATCGACGGGGCTTGCTTCACGTTTGCTGCTCGGTCTTGATGGATGGCTGGGCTAGTCTTTGGCTCGGTATTCTGGGTAGAGCAAAGGGTAGGGACCTGGTTTCTTTATTTATTTCTCTAGTACCTCTGCCCCGCTAGCCTTTCTGATGCTCTGATCGCGGGTTCCGCCGCATCGGGTCCAGTGGTTTCTGCACTCCAGCTAGGAGGGCGTGTAAGGTTTAGCGCCCTGGTAAATTGTTCCATGTCTTCCGGATGCTTGATGGAGAGGAATTTGCCGTTTCGCTGCACCAGGAGCTTAAATGGGAACCCCCGCTTATATTTGACCGCATTGTCTCGCAATAAGATAGTTGGGGGTCTTAGCTCCTTACGGCGATTGACCGTGGTTTTGGAGAGGTCATTATATATTTGTAAGGGGTTCTCTTTGAACGTGATGGGCTCCTTGGCTCGGCAAACCTCCATTATCTTTTCCTTTACAGAGTACCTATGGAGGCGGACAATGACATCCCTCATCCGGTTCGGTTCCTGAGACCGTGGTCCCAATGTGCGGTGGGCTCTGTCCATTTCAAGGTCTTTGTGCTCCAGGTCCCCGCATATTGAGGTGAAGAAATCCAAGAGGTAGGCTTTTAGTTGACCGGGGGGCACTGATTCTGGGATACCGCGTATCCGAATATTTTGCCGCCGGTCGCGGTTCTCTTGTACTTCCAGACTTTCACTGAGGCTTTGTACCTCTGCTCCTAGCCGATAGATTTCGTTTGCGGCTGATTCCTGAGCTTGTACAGTGTCCGTAATTTTAGCCTCCAGGGCCGATGTGCACTCAGTGAGGCTGACTGCGGCATGTTTCAGTTCGGTGTCCTGTTTCAGTTCGGTGACTGCGGCCCTTAGGTCTGCCTGCAGTGAGGTATGTAGGTTGTCTAACATTGAGGCCATGAGTTCTTTCTCGCGGGTGATCCCTTCCTCTGTCAGGGGAAGCTCTTCAGATCGGTCCCGATCTGATGCTGCGTGCTTGGGGCCTCGTGGGTTAGATGAGACGGCGCCCTCTTGGTTTTTGGATGCTGCATCTGAGCTCCGTGGGGTAGGGGCGAAATATTTGGTGACTCCCTGAGTCAATTGGGCTTTTTGTCTGCCAGCCATATCTGCAAGGTATGTAGTCCAGGGGGTTCATTTTTGAAGGGGGAATTTGGGGGGGAAAAGTGCCTATATTGGTGGGTTTATGCACGGGTCTGAGGAGCTCCTCTCCTACACGACCATCCTAGTCGGCGTCCTGGCCACGCCCCACTATTTGGGATTTGGGATGTTTTTGTAATGTTCCAAGTTTATTGTCTCATGCTCTCTTTTTCTCTCCCCAGCCTCCTTAATGTTTTATCTATTTATTTATTTTAGTATCAGGGCATTTTTTCACGAACAAGTTAGCATATCTATTGGGATATGATGACATCACGATTATGATTTCCAATATGCCCCCTGAGGACCCTTGGGATATGAGCAGCACCTCTTCTGGAGCAACTTTGGACAAGCTACTCATGGTTTACAAGCACTAGGATGGATCCTGGCTATCCTTGGGAAGTCTCTCTGCTCACCGCGCTCTTTGTTCACCTATGACGCGATCCAGCAATGGCCTGATTGGCAAAAGGATGAGCATTGTGGCTGCCTTGGGAACGGGCGCCGTGATGTTGGAGCATGATGACATCATCCGTAGTGGAGTTCTGATCTGTCCGACACAGATGTGGTTGCAACCAGCTGCACTTATCGATTTTTAAAGTCCAGATTTGGCGCAAAATTGGCTAATGAAATTGCCTATATAAAGTCTGACTGTTCCTGTCCTGCTACCACTCTAAGAAGATTTAAAAGGGGTGTGCTGCACTCCACAATGAAAAGATAAATACATACAGTTTACCGGTGCTGCTGGTTCAAGGAGGTACCTGTCAGGTATATTCCAAGGTAATACTCAGGAAAGAAGGATCCAACGCTCTATGGATTTCTGAATAAAGAAAATTATTGTGCCACACTAAATTTTCTTTATTCAGAAATTCGTAGAGCGTTGGATCCTTCCTTCCTGACCACTCTAAGAAGAACACTGCTGTCGAAACGCGCGTCAGAGTGGGAGCTGGGCTGGGGGACCCCTCTCTTCTCCTCCTGTTTTAGGGATCATGTATTACACTCACCGCCATGATCTATATGTAATGGCGATGTATTATGGACCTTAAGTTAAACCTGGTCTGACCTTTTTAAGATACTGTATTACAATATATCTTGCAACAGGATTTGAACTTTTCTGGACACTTGCCTATTACCATCAGCTATTGTGATCAGATCTTTGTATTTTCAGTATATAATACTGTTTCTCCTGTGTGTTTGTAGAATACGTTATCTGCTTTTGCATGATTTGCTCTTTCCCCCATGCATGTTTCAGTTAATATTGTTACTACCCTAGCTCACTTGTATTTTGTCAATTACCATTAGTGGGAGGTATCTTGAATTACAGTTCTTATCCTTTTCCTGTATTCATTTTAAAGTTCAGTTCTATTATTTTGTGGTATATTCCAGTGTTTCTAACTTGGTCCTTTAGTCCCTTGAGGAGTTTGTTTGGAGTACCCCTCTATTTTACTCTCTCCCATCTTTTATGTGTATTATTCAATAAAATTAGTATATTCTTTGATATCTCCGTGTGCTCCCTTAGGGAATGTTTTTTGTTGTATATAGATATATAGATTTAGAGATAGATAGATAGATAGATAGATATAATTAATTAACACAAGTGTCAGCTGGCACGCCACTGGTAAATCCATACAGGTTGGTGCTTGTTCCATAAATGATTGATAAACATACAATACCATTTTTACGCGAAATCATTTATGTTCCATAAATGATTGATAAACACACAATACCGTTTTTACACTCAGGTAAGTCAGGTGAAAGAGTTTTGTATTGGAACTAAATGACACTGGAAACTGACATTTCGGTCCCACAAACGGGACCTTTCTCAAGGTGGTGAAATATAAATATATATTGTGACGTCTCAGTCCCAGCGCCGGATCTTTTGTCCAGATCAAAGGCAGGAAACACTGTACTTCCTAAGCAGGGTTTTATTTACAGGGTACAAAGCAGGTACAGGGTTAACTCATAACATAAAACAGAAACAAAAGACCTAACTCCTTCCAGGAGTACTGACTAATACTGCTTAGTCCCTAACTAATCGTGGGAGAACTAAACTCTTTCCCCTCTTTACCCAGTGTACCTGCAGCAGCTCCCCTTTCAGTCTCTCACAGGGCTGTCTGTGTGTGTCTTCAGATCAGTATAGCAGCAGCGTCTCTCACCCTCTCTGTGTCACTCTCAACAGTGTGTCTCTGGCAGCATGGGGAGGAGAGTCTCTGTATCACTTCCTGACTATACAGGCTAGGCTAATTAGCTCATTAACTAGCAGCTGAACAGACCTTTCCAGGATGATTAACTCTATGAGAGCTGTAAAGTCCCACAACTGCCCCATTCTAACCCTTAGAGGGCAGTGACGGCATCACATATCCCTCCCCCCAGCGAAACATTGTCCTGTGAGCGGCCCGTGCACCATTCCCGTGCACCAACCTCTTTGTCAGACATGTCTGTCATCCACCTCTTCTTAAAGGTTTTCTTCATATTAGACCTCCTGCTGAGCAGTAATAGAGTCCAGCGTAGTGTCCCACTCAGTCTTCAGAGCTTCGAGCTCTTCACCTAGGTCACGCTGTTGTTTCTCTGCCTTCATGCGGCCAGCACGCTCAGACTCCAGGTCCTTCCTCAGGTCAGAAGCTGTCCTTCTATACTTCTTTTCTGACTCAAGGCAGCTGCCAATTCAATTCCTCTCAGGGCCTTCATCTCTTCCCGGTGCTTGCTCTGGGTTTGTGTCAGCGCATCCTTCAGATTTTGGATCTCTGTAGTTTTTGTCGCTAGGATTGCCGCTGCTTCTGTTTTCCACGCCTCTTTCTCCTGGGTGTACTGATTTTTGGTGATGGAGCAGGCTCTCTGCTTCTCCAGCTCTTTCTCCAGCTTGAGGTTGTCCTCCTTTATAGCTGTAAGTTGCTGGGACATGTGTTCAGTTATCTGCTTTAGCTCTAGAAGCCTTTTTTTCCAACTTCAGTTTTTCAGATTCCAAGGTTTGGACATTTTTAGTTTTTCGTATTCTGCTTCCAGTGACGCTCGGGTAAGGCTCAGGGTGGCCTTCAGCTCATCATGCTGCTCGGCGGGGACCAGTCAGGAATCGGCATCCTCAGCGCTCCCCACACAGAGCACTCTCTCCCCTCAGGGAGTCCCTGGACACACAAAACAAACCTGCCTTACCGACCTCTGCGGCTCCCCGCCCCTGCTGCCGTCGCGGGATCACTCCCCTCAGCGATTCCTCTGCTCAGCGCTGGGCGCGCCCACGCCCTCCCGCGCACACATCTGCACCATCCACTGGCTCGGTCAACGCGTACACGTGTTACGGAGCGCACTCATTCTGCACACTTTTCTTCCCGTCCCCCGACCTCAGGCTCCGCCCCCACACTCCACATGAGCACACTCAGGTTACCAACAAGACTCACCTGGCCTTTTATGCCTGCACCAATCTGCAGTGTCTCCCTGTAGCTCTTCCTGTCCCGCCTCCGTTCCTAATTGGACCTTCCTGCTTTATCTAGCTCCTCTCTGCTCTCAGTCTTTGCTCGACATAGTCTCTGTATGGAAGTACTTCTGGATTCTCTCAGTGTTTTCACAGGTTGTGACGCGGCTTGTACGACTACCCCCTCTGGCTCTCGATCTTGGCACTCCTTGACAACGCTCACTCTGGTATCCCCTTGAACACGGCTTGTACTACGACCTATCTCCGCTCTCCACTCCCTGACCTCGGCAAGGCATTCATCACTCTATCTCTACAACCGGTACCGGCAAGTATTTTCTACCTTACTACACCTGGCCTGGCAACACTTTATACCACACTCTGGACATGCTCCCTTTGCTGCGGGTGCGTGTATTACCACTTCCCCCTTCAGCTCAGGGGACAGGTCTGGTCTGCGGGCAACACCGGCGTAACATTATGTCGAGCCCACAAGACGCAGACCAGACCAAACTTCAACAGTTTCTCTCCAATCTGCTTCAGCAAAACCAGGCCATGGCGGATCAAATTGTGGCACTTACACGCCAGGACGCAGTACTCTCAGACCGAGTACCGACCGCGACCTCGCCAGATGTAAGCCCCCACTCCGCAAGCGCAGTTAGCAGCTCCGATGTAAGGATTCCTCCCCCCAGGCATTATGCAGGTGAACCGCAAGAATGTAGGGGTTTCATAAACCAGTGTGAGGTGCAGTTTGAAATGGCCCCCCATCTCTACAATACTGGTTGCAAGAAGGTAGCCTACATTTATAACCTCCTTACTGGCAGCGCCCTAGCTTGGGTTTCCCCGGTTTGGGAATGACGTTCTGATCTTACCCAAGATTACCCGGCATTTAAAGCAGAGTTCCAACAAGTATTCGATTCCCCCGCTCGTCGGGAGATGGCATCTGTTTCTCTTCTCCAGATCACTCAGGGATGGCGAATGGTGACACAGTATGCTGTGGAATTCCGGACTCTTGCAGCCAAGACTAACTGGGGACAAGAGGCTCTCGTCTCCGTATTCTGGCAAGGCCTGGCAGATCCCATCAAGGATGAACTCTCTCGCCAATCCAGACCAGATCAATTGGAGGTCCTCATTGATTTGGCCATCCGAGTGGATCAACGTATCAAGGTACGCCACTCAGAGCGTCAGCGCACTCGCTTCCATAACTTTCATGTTCCGTTCTCCAGTACTCCCAGCAGCACTCCTGCTCCCCCAAGTGCCACCAAACCTCTTCGTCCTGCACTGGAGTTGCCAGAGCCAATGCAATTGGGGGTACAACGCATCCGCACACCGATACGGAAGTTCCACCACGCCGGGGGATTGTGTTTCTAAAGCGGATCCATGGAACATCTGGTTTGGGAGTGTCCACTGCGTCCGGGAAACGGCAACACCCAGTGAGTACAGAGGGGCTCGCTCTGGGTGTAATGTCTCCACGTCCCCTTCATAAAGGTGAACTCCCTAAGAAACTTACATTTCCAGTCTCCCTTTCAGGCGATAAGTTCAAGACTTCTACCGCCACTTTCATTGACTCAGGAGCTGGAGGAAACTTCGAGGACCTTGAATTCGCCAGGTTAAACCGCATACCGCTCGTGAGGAAGAAGGTTCCCATCGCACTCGTCGGTATCGATGGACGTGCTCTTACCCTGGCCCGCATCTTCTTAGAGACGGCCCCCTTGCTTCTGTCCTCACATCTGCACAAGGAGATCTTAGTTCTCGATGCCATTCACGCTCCTGGTATACCCATCACCCTTGGTCTTCCTTGGCTACAACTTAACAATCCTCTCATTGACTGGACTTCCTCTGCTTCCATCTCCTGGAGGACGAGGTCAGACGAGACTCATCAACTGCTGGCCAATACATCTGTTCCCGAAGTTATTCTACCTTCTGTTTAACACCAATTCCGGGACTTTTTCAATAAGGTACAGTCAGACCTTTTGCCGCCACACAGGACTTACGATTGTCTGATCGATCTGGTCCCAGGTTACTCCCTACCCAAGTCCAAGACCTACCCCTTGTCGTTACCAGAATCTCATGCTATGGATGAATATATCCAGGAGAATCTCAAGAAAGGCTTTATTCGTCACTCCAATTCCCCAGCAGGGCCTGGGTTTTTCTTCGTCAAGAAAAAGGACGGGTCGTTGAGGCCTTGCATCGATTACAGGAGTTTGAACCACATAACTATCAAAAATCGTTACCCCCTTCCCCTTATTACCGAACTGTTCGATAAATTACAGGGGGCCAAGATTTTTTCCAAGTTGGATCTACATGTTGCCTATAACCTGGTGCGCATCAGGAAGGGGGATGAATGGAAGACGGCCTTCAACACGCATAGTGGACACTACGAGTATCTTGTAATGCCTTTCGGCTTATGTAATGCTCCCGATTTCTTCCAGGATTTCATCAACGACGTCTTTCGTAAGGTACTCAATATTTTTGTTATAGTATACTTGGATGATATCCTGATTTTTTCCAAAGATCTCCAGGACCATATATGTCACACCTCCTACGTCCTTTCCCGTCTCCGTGAACACCATTTGTACGCCAAACTGGAGAAGTGCACCTTTCATCAGACCTCTACTCCGTTCCTGGGGTACATCATTTCCGATGAGGGGTTTATGATGGACTCCGGTAAACTTCAAGCAGTCACTGAATGGCCAAGACCCAATTCTCTCAAGGCCATACAACATTTTTTAGGGTTCGCTAATTACTATCGTAAATTTATACGGAGTTTTTCAACCATTGTGGCACCCCTCACCGCGCTCACCAAAAAAGGAGCTGATCCTTCTGCTTGGTCATCAGAGGCCATCTCCGCCTTCGAGACACTCAAGGAAGCTTTTATATCCGCACCTATTCTCCGTCATCCCAACATTGAACTTCCCTTCGTCCTGGAGGTCGACGCTTCTGATTGCGGCACTGGAGCCGTTCTTTCTCAGATACCCACGCCTCAAGATAAATTACATCCCTGTGCATATTTTTCCACGACAGGCTCGTTGGGCTCTTTTTTTTTCTCGATTCGATTTTCACCTTTCCTATATCCCTGGGACTAAGAACGTAAAGGCAGACACACTCTCCCGAATACATTCTTCTGAAGAGAGACCAGAGGAACCTTTGGAGACTATCCTTCCACAAGAGAGGATTCTCGCCACGTCTTCTTTCAAGAATCTTGATTTGCACTCCCAGAGACGCATTCCCAAGGACTTGGTCGTTCCCGACAACAAACTCTTCGTACCTTCCAAATTTGTTCCAGAGGTCCTGTCTTGGGGTCACTCCTCTAAATCTGCAGGTCATCCAGGTTTTAAGAAGACTACTGATCTCATTCGCCAAGGATGTCTCAAGATATTCTGGAGTTTACCCGCGCCTGCCCCACGTGCGCTCAAAGCAAGACTCTCCGTCAAAAGCCTCAGGGTTTTCTGTTACCTCTTCCAGTTCCCGACCACCCCTGGTCCCACATTTCGATGGACTTCATCGTGGAGTTGCCCAGGTCCAGAGGAATGAACACAATCTTGGTGGTCGTGGACAGGTTCTCGAAGATGTCCCATTTTATTCCACTTAAAGGATTACCCACCTCCCCCGCCCTTGCTGATATCTTTACGGAGCAGATTTTCCAGATTCATGGGATCCCTTCGTCCATTGTTTCTGACAGAGGTTCTCAGTTCGTATCCAAATTTTGGAGAGCTTTCACGAAGATATTGGGCATCTCTTCTTCCTTCTCTTCCGCCTATCATCCTCAGTCCAATGGACAAATGGAGAGAATCAATCAATCCCTGGAGAAGTACCTGAGATGTTTCATATCCGATTTCCAGGATGATTGGGCTCAACTCCTTTCTTGGGCAGAGTATGCCGTCAATTCTGCCAAAAATGAGGCCACCCGGGAGTCGCCCTTCTTTATAAATTATGGGTTCCACCCTCCCTGTCTTCCCATCCCCAACATCCCTTCTGGAGTACCAGCCGTAGATGAATGCATTTCTTCCCTCCAAACCGCATGGTCCAGGATTCAGTCTACCCTTCTCGACTCCTCCCGCAGATCGAAACTACAGGCCGATCGTCGTCATCGTTCGGCGCCCAGTTACAAACCAGGGGATTTGGTATGGCTCTCCTCTAAGAATATCCACCTCAAGGTACCATCTCCTAAACTGGCACCTAAGTTCCTGGGTCCCTTCCCTATTTGTGAACAAATCAATCCCGTGGCATACCGGCTCCAACTACCACCCAGTATGAAGATTCCCAATGTCTTTCATGTGTCCCTCTTAAAACCATTCATCTCCAGTCACTTCTTTCCGGATCAGACTCATAAACCGGACCCCATTACTGTCCAAAATAACGAGGAATACGAAGTGCACTCTCTTTTGGATTCTCGCCTATCCAGAGGCCAGCTCCAGTTCTTGGTGCAGTGGAAGGGCTTTGGCCCTGAAGAGAGATCCTGGGTACCTTTAAAGGACATTCATGCCCCGGCCCTTCTTAAGTCCTTCAGGAAAAAGTTTCCAGAGAAACCGTTCATGGACCGTCCTGAGGCCGTTCCTGAAGTGGTGGGTACTGTCAGGAATCGGCGTCCTCCGCGCTCCCGACACAGAGCACTCTCTCCCCTCAGGGAGTCCCTGGACACACAAAACAATCCTTCCTTACTGACCTCTGCGGCTCCCCGCCCCTGCCGCCATCGCGGGATCACTCCCCTCGGCGATTCCTGTTCTCAGCGCCGGGCGCGCCCACGCCCTCCCGCACGCACAACTGCACCATCCACTGGCTTGGTCCACACGCGTACACGTGTTACAGAGCGCGCTCATTCTGCACACTTTTCTTCCCGTCCCCCGGACCTCAGGCTCCGCCCCCGCACACCACACGAGCACACTCAGGTTACCAACAAGACTCACCTGGCCTGTTTTGCCTGCACCAATCTGCAGTGTCTCCCTGTAGCTCTTCCTGTCCCGCCTCCATTCCTAATTGGACCTTCCTGCTTTATCTAGCTCCTCTCTGCTCTCAGTCTTTGCTCGACATAGTCTCTGTATGGAAGTACTTCTGGATTCTCTCAGTGTTTTCACAGGTTCTGACGGGGCTTGTACGACTACCCCCTCTGGCTCTCAATCTTGGCACTCCTTGACAACGCTCACTCTGGTATCCCCTTGAACACGGCTTGGACTACGACCTATCTCCGCTCTCCACTCCCTGACCTCGGCAAGGCATTCATCACTCTATCTCTACAACCGGTACCGGCAAGTATTTTCTACCTTATTACACCTGGCCTGGCAACACTTTATACCACACTCCGGACACACTCCCTTTGCTGCGGGTGCGTGTATTACCACTTCCCCCTTCAGCTCAGGGGACGGGTCTGGTCTGTGAGCAGCACCGGCGTAACAGGACCCACTGGGTACTCAGTCGCTCCTGTAGCACTTGCTGCTTTACTTTATCCAGCTCTGTTTTTAACGTGCAGACCTCTCGCTGAGAAACTTCTAGCTTGCCGATGAGGCGCTGAACGTCTTATTGGGACGCCTCATAGAACCGTTTCCAGTCAACACTCTTTTGGTCTGACTCACTTGGATTTCTGCTTATGGCGGTATCGGTAGCCTTTGTCATACCAAGGCTAGTAGTCACTCCTGTGACGATTGCGCCAAGCGCTCTGTGTTGTAGTCCAGCTCTGGTCTTTTCTGATGCCACGGGGTAAACTTTCCCTGCAGCTTCTGTTGCACATGGAGGTTGTCCTTTACGCGAAGCCACATAGGAGTCCTCATCGTCCTCTTCTGAACTGCAAGAACTGAGCTGAACCGTAGAAACCCAGGGCGAACCATGCCACACAGAAAAGTTACATTCCATTGGTTTCGCGTTCCGAGGGCAAACTGCGGCCACATGTCCAAATTCATGGCATCTGTAGCACTCTATATGCCTTCCAAAACTGGGTCTGTGTTTTGACTCCAGTCTACTGGGAACAATGAGACCAGAGTCCCTCCTAGGTGCTGTGGGACTTCCTACTCTTTTACGCAAGTCACTGAGTCCTTGGGGATTCCTATTTGAATGAACAATCTTATCGGACCTCCTAGAGCGCAGGAAGCGAGAACCGGAACACTCATCTGGACTTGAACTCTTGGACATCTCCTCGGCAGTCAAGTAACATTCGACTAAAGCGTCCAACTGTTCGGCGTCTTTGGGGTCACTCTGGCTCACCCACTTCTGTATGGGGCGGGGGTGGCCCCTCAGGAACAGGTCTATAATGACTCTTTCAACAACTGCAGTGGTGGAACTTACCTCAGGCTGGAGCCACTTCCTTGCAGAGTGTATAAGGTATATAGAGTTGAGAGCGGGGTGTCTTCTCTATATCATAATGCCAGGAATGTAACCGTTGGGCCCGAACCGCGAGGGTGACCCCTAGCCGTGCCATAATCTCCGCCTTCAGGGTGTCATAGTCTTTAGCTTGCTCGGGCTCTGTACTGTACTGTACTGTACTGAAGCGAGGTCAGAAATTCCTCCATTTTCCACTTTCACTGCCTTGTGGACTGCCTGCATTAAACTCCACCAATTGTGACGTCTCAGTCCCAGCGTCAGATCTTTTGTCCAGATCAAAGGCAGGAAACACTGTACTTTCTAAGCAGGGGTTTATTTACAGTTTACAAAGCAGGTACAGGGTGAACTCATAACATAAAACAGAAACAAAAGATCTAACTCCTTCCAGAAGTACTGACTAATACTGCTTAGTCCCTAACTAATCGTGGGTGAACTAAACTCTTTCCCCACTTTACCCAGTGTACCTGCAGCATCTCCCCTTTCAGTCTCTCACTGGGCTGTCTCTGTGTGTCTTTAGATCAGTATAGCAGCAGCATCTCTCACCCTCTCTGTGTCACTCTCAACAGTGTGTCTCTGGCAGAATGGGGGGGGGGGAGTCTCTGTATCACTTCCTGACTATACAGGCTAGGCTAATTAGCTCATTAACTAGCAGCTGAACAGACCTTTCCAGGAGGATAGTAAATATATAGTAAATAATAATAAAAAACAATATTGTATCTTCCATGAACAGATTTATTCAAATGTATTATAAAATGTTAAAACACCTTTGAATAATAAAAAACAGGAATCAGGGAGAGTGCATTGCAAAGCACAATTTATACTTACTATCTGCACATACAGGGAAAAGGGAGACCAAAAGGCGCACCAGCACAAACGGAGCAGGAAGAAACTGGTTTCTTCCTGCTCCGTTTGTGCTGGTGCGCTTTTTGGTCTCCCTTTTCCCTGTATTGCATTGAGTAGCTGCACAGCCTGCCTGCCTGCCCTACCAGGATGTAAGTATATTTTTCAGGGGAACCTGCCAATGAGACTGATGGTGAGTGGGTTGCACCACACACCACCTGTCTTCAGGAGGATAGTACCCATTATATGACACAATAGGTACTATATCAATTGTTAGTACCCTGGAACAGTGGTCTGGCTTATTATCATTTTGAGATATACCTGCATTTGAGCGCTTCAGCTATTTTCCATATCTGCACATACAAACAGATAATTAATCACATTACTAGATCTCAGTGAATATGGCACACTGTGTGTGAAACAATGTTAATCAGCGGTGGATAATAATAAAGTGTAAAGGCCTCATTGAGCAAAGTATGTAGTTCTCTCTTACTGTACAGTATGTGTATGGCAAAAATAATGTTTAGGGAAAGGTTTGTTACAAACATTTTAAATGTTGCAGAATGACATCATGGCTATCTCAGTGCTTCTGGCAGAATCACATCAATGTAGAAGCATCTTTCAGGCTTTTGCACAAAACATCTATTAGCAAATGCTCTCACAGCAGTACACAAACTGAATTTGCATTACTACTGCTAGTCAAGCCAACTGGCAAACAGCTTCACTAACGGAATTTGTCCATATGTCATCAAGAAAATGCATTTTTAAAACAATGGCATTATGAATCGTACTGCTCATCTTGGCCCCATGGAAGAAACTAATAAACGGACATAAAAGAGGCATCAGAAAACAATGCCATTATAAATAATGTTGTTTACATCAACAATATCAGCAACAGAGTACTCCTGTTAATTTTAGGTGCTAAGGATTTAAGTATTTTTGAAAAGACAGCAGATCAGGTTAGCACATATAATATGCAGTGCAGAAAGGAATGTTATTCACAGAATCTTCGAAATTGTACTCCTGGGAAGCTCTCAAAAACAGTCTGACATTTTTTTGTTTCGAAGGCTCATATTATTAAAGTAGGGGTTTAGAAAAAGCCCAAACGGGACACTGTTTAAATGTATAATAATGGCAGACATTTTATGGAGAGGTGTTTTGTTATTTTTGTAGCATTGTCAGAATAGATATCAATTTACAACACCTTTTTGCAGCAAAATACAAATGCCACATAGTGAACAGTAAACATGTAAATGAAACACGTTAACAGTGTAGGTGTTTTTCACATTGTTTGCTTTAAGGAAAGCATGAATTAAGTCGTTCGCAAAACGTTTTTTAAATTTACAATAATGACCAGTTATATATTTCACAGCATACAGTAGCAGCCTCTATTACACCTGTTAACGTGTTAGGAGTTCACAAATAACACAATAAATGTTGTCTGCATGAGGAAATATAGCAGTACCCTTTATTTCTATGGCGCTGCGGTAAATCTTGTGCAACTGCCCCTGCGTTAACTCAAGTGATAATGGCAGTTACATCTGTAATATTGACAACTTTAATATAAAAACTAAATCACTAACAAATTAACCCTCCTACCCCCCATTTTTTGTGAAAAACTAAATCTATGAAAAATGTACATAAAAAGGCACCTAATTGTATAAATGATTGAATAGCTTTCTGATATATATTTAAAAGGTAAAATTGAGGGTAATAGCAAGTTTGCTATTAGTTGTAGTTTTCTAACAGTAGTTTGCAACTAAAACTATTTATCAATACCTCTATCCATGAGAAATAACTAAATAACGCTACTTGACTTACTTAACTAATTGAATGTATGCCTTACATTCATTTCCTATACTTGAGGTATTCACTCTGTAAGGTCCGTAATACAGTAGGCGCGCTTGCTCCGCCGTGCGCGCACGCGGCACTTATAATTGGCTGTTGTAAGCCAGGCGTTCTATACTAGGGCCGCGCGCGCACGGCAGTGAGCGTGGAGTCGGCCGATCGGGGGAAAGTCTCAGAAAAGTAAGTTTTTGCGCCACTCAGTGTGAGGCTGCAATGTGTGTGTGTGTGTGTGTATATATATATATATATATATATATATATATATATATATAAATATATATGTGTGTGTGTGTGTATATATACTGTATATATATTTATCAAAGTTGCATATGTTAATACATTATTTATTCTCACAACATCTGTTTTTTTTTATTTTTTAAATATTATACAATAAATTAACTTTCAAATAATCTACAGTATACACACACACACACACACACACACACACACACACACACACACATATACATATATATACACACACACACACAAAAGCTACTCGCCACCTAGTCCCGCCCCCACTTGAAAAAAGTGGAATACATTCCTAATAAGAATTAATAACAACATTCGTTTTTGACATAACAGTTTATTTATTGTATTACATTTATACTTTATTACAATTACTCTTTCTTACATAGTTACGTGTGTGTGTGTGTGTGTGTGTATGTCAGATGAACCCATTAATCTAGAAAAAAAAAGCCATATGTGAATGACTAGTTTTCGAGAGTTTAGGACAGTGTGCGAGAGTACAGGACAGTGTGCGAGAGTGCGGGACAGTGTGCGAGAGTGCGGGACAGTGTGTGAGAGTGCGGGACAGTGTGCGAGAGTGCGGGACGGTGTGCGAGAGTGCGGGACGGTGTGTGAGACAGTGTGCGAGAGTGCGTGGCAGTGTGCA
>NC_134483.1:325584604-325709604 GCF_040206685.1 Ascaphus truei
ATCTCTTTCCATGTGCTGATCAACGGCTGGATCCATTTTTTCCACATCTTTGGAACTCTTGGGGACTTTCTCAGCGATTTTGTCACATTCACATGGTTGAATTTATATAATTGGTATAAAGTATATGTTATATTTATATATTTTTTTACATCTATTTTTGAGATATATTCACACTATGTAGATGTAAGGGCGCCCCTATCATCTGTTTTTTCTGTATCTTTATCACTTACTTTGGGTAGTTAGTGTTTTTAGTTGGCAGCCCTTATTAATCAATTCACTTATTATTTATATCAGAGTGATATTTATTGATGTATATAAATGATTATATTTGAATAGCGCTAGACAGCACGCACTTTTTTTCATGCTACCAAAGATGCATATGTACGGGGCATGGCCTGGAGCGCTGTAAAATTGCTGCATAAGATTGGAGCTCCTTAAGCAAATCAATTGCCATCTCTATATAATTGCTGAAAAATTCCAATATAAAAAGCATTTCCTAACAGGTCATCTCACAAGCTACATACCAGTACCTCTCTTTTTGAATTTGGTCCAAAACTAGAGGAATCGGAGCTTGGCACCCAGGGGGCCTATCGGACCAGGTCGGTGCCCATCCGACCAGCTGCCGAATCCACAGGTGAATCTGGAAAGGTGCACGGCCCCCAGTGGTCTGACTGTGCCCAATGAAGCAAATCTCGGTCCCAGAGATTCCAACCCGAGGTGAGCGGAGTCAGCGGGGCGGCCGCATCTGGAGCACTGGGAGCCAGCTGTGCAGCCTCGGGCCTATGACACACGGCATCCCGGCGGAGCATAGCAATCCTCAGGTCCATAACCCAGCACCAAATCCAGGGCCTAAGGTCCCCACAGGGGTCTCCCTCCCCCCCTGCGCCTTATCCCAGCAAAGGCAAACAACAAATAAATAAAATAAAGTTAAGCAAATCTTGGCCAAACATGTCCATGGCTGCCACATAAGGCTCATAGAGAGAAGTGAGGCAGCCCCCCAGGGACCCGCTGGCTCGATATTGGTGTGGTGTCAGAGCGGAGGATCTCGCTCCTTTCCAGGAGAACGGGCCCCATCCCTGGGCTGGGAGAACTCGGTGGAGCCCTCCCCCCCCCAGATGGACAGGGTCACCATCGGCGGGCTGAGGCAGAATGGGAGCTCCAGTCGGCACGCTGTCTCGGCCTGTATCCAATCCAAGATGGCTGCCACTGCCTAATGAAAGGGAGAAATGTGGAGGAGTTAGCAACTCAGCCTACCTGTGCTTCTGCAGACAGGGCCACCAGAACACACAGCAGGAGGTCCGATCTCCTCACCGACTCCAGGTCAAGGGATCCTCAGAGAGATGCACCGGCTGATGAGATCTGCTCCGGAGAGGAGAAAAAAAGAAACTGGCGGTGAGTGATCAACGACCAGTTAAAGGTACAGGTCTTGAAAAGAGGAGCCAAGAGAGGAGGATACAGGACTACATAGACCACTAGACCTTATGATATCCTCGATCTGTGAGCTAACTCCACAGATGCTCTGAAATCAAATCACAACAAGATATTGCCATTGACAATCTGTTTCGTGAAATTAAATAAAACACAACCCGTTAAAATCATCTAGAGTGGGACGCAAACGTGTGCACTGATGAAGATGGAGGGATAATGCCATAAGCCCTGCTGTATCCAGGACACTAAAGTAAGTTTAACCAGGGAGACTTCCGGTGATGTCACCGGGTATGGACGTCTAACGAGGGAGCTCAATGGACTCCCGCGAATAAAATGGTAATATAGGCACTCATTTCCTATAAAAAGCAGACCCAAACGATCCTTGAGACACAGTGAGCCACCCAAAATGTCACTCAAGTTCAAGAAGCCCTCGGTGCAGGACGTATCATGCTTCTTCGGAAGCAGCCAGCCTACTACAGCCCTCAACAATGTGGCCACGTGCATCCCCGAAGCAGAGTCCGGAAAGCAAGGAAGGCAAAGAGATCACCAGGCATTACCTGGAGGACTTATTAAAAAAGATGCAACACTCCTTCCAATCGAACCTCTGGTGCGCCGTCTTGGAATTAAAAAAAGAAATAGCATCCCTGACTCAGAGAACCACGGAGCTGGAGTCCAAAATGGAGGAATCCCTCCAGCTCCAGGCGAGCGCTAATGATGAGATTCTATGGCTCAACTATGAAATAAAACTTTTCAAAAGATGGTCGGAAGGATCAAGAGAATAAGGAGAGGAGGCAAAAGTCAGAATCATAAACATACCAGAATCTGTTACTACAGAAATCCTCCATCATTATCTCAATAGACTATTCACCGAAATTGATCCAGCCCTGGTGGAATGGGAACTAGTATTGGACAATGCACATAGAGACCTAGGCCCTAGATCAGAAGATCCAAAGAGGAGAAGAGATGTTATTGTGCGATTACACCACTACTCTACCAAAGATAGAATAATAGCCCGTTGCCGGGAAAGAGGAGAGATCTCATTTGAAAATACCTCTCTTCAGATTTTCAATGACCTCTCGAAGACCACAGTCTCCAGACACCGAGACTTGAAACCATTAATCTTGCTACTGAGAGAGGGGGGTGTCCAATACAGATTCCTATTTAAGCTCCTGGTCATCAGAAACGGGAAACAGCACTCCCTCAGATTCCCAGCAGAATCAGAAGGCTCTTACAAGGCCTGGGGATTTCCCCTTTGGAAGACTCAGGAGCCATACTGAAGACCCAGAGGTCCGGACATCCCGGTGGTCCCTCACGTGCCTCAGAAAGACTCGTAGGACAATATTTACAATGGATCGTGAACAAGGAATGAGGTAAGCAGACCTGGTGAGACCAACATGAAGTGACACATGGTTCCCCCACATCAACAACTACTAACCAGGAATGTAGTTCTGGGTGAACTAGTAGAACTACAGATAAGGGACTTGTGAGCTCTACCATCTCTGTGCTGGCTGCTCTGTATAGAGTTGATTAGATGGCATCTGTTCTTCTCAATAATGTGTTAGGGTCCCCCGTTTTTCCCGACACCCCCCCCCCACCCCCTCCTATGTGCCCAATAGATAAGAGTTATGTGTAGGCCTGTGAATAGTGCTGTTCCATTGTTAAATCCTTTAAATGTGTTTAATCTGTTAAAGTTAGAATTATTAATCATGTTATAATATTCATGCCTCATGGAAAACAAGATAAAAATGTGATAAGTAGCAGTAGCTCTAAAGGATATTCACTCGATGCAGACACTGATATCTAAATTTGTGTGGAAAGGCAAGACCCCGAGAATCAGAAATAATCCACTTAAGAGACCAATCCTGAGCGGGGGCTAGTGATACCTTGCTTGTCATCATATTATAAGGCGGCCCAATTAAGCCAAATTCTGCTGCAAAAAGATGGGTGGCTCTAGAGAGTGAAGTGTGCACGCCACTAGATATTCAGAATTTTATATGGTACCCTAAAAGGATGCTTAAGTCCATACGTGAGCCGCTTTCCTCAATGACCAATTCACTAGCTGTCTGGGAGGCTTCAAAAGCTAGATGTTCCCAAACCTTGAAAAATTAATTGATGTCTCCATTACTCCATGACACTGACTTTGCTCCTGGTCTGAATAGCGGGGATTTCGAAATCTGGACACAAGAAGGGTATTGCAGACTTAAGGATCTGGAGGGCAGGATTAGAATAAAAAAAATTTAACAAATTAAATCGACAAAGACATCTCCAATTCGGAATTTTTTCGGTACCTCCAGATCAGCGCTTTTTATAATAACATTTCTCCACGTCGACCATTGACGAATTTTGAGAAAATCTGTATTTTAGAAAAAGATACAAGGGGATTAACCTCTCGAATATACAGAGAAGTAGCCTGTTCTGGGGATATGAACTCACAGAAGCTCCAATATATAGTGAAGTAGGAGGCAAACTTGGAAGAAGAGCTAGATGAAGAAGAGTGGGACAAAATATATGTAGCAAAAAGCTCAATCTGCACGACATTAAAGGAGAACGTATATAAGGTTCTGATGAGGTGGTATCTCACTCCACTTAAGTTATTTAAACCTGTTCCAGGTTACTCCCCATTGTGTCCTACACAATGTGGAGAGCCAGCGGACTTATTGCACATGCTGTGGTCTTGCCCTCATCATCAACCCTTATGGGAATAAATTAAAGTTTGGCTACAGAGGATTTTGGGCCTTGACATTCCTTTAGATCAATGGTTGTTTCTGTTGAACAGACCAATGCAGGGTATATCCAGATCTACTCTTAAGTTAATTGCCCACTTTGCAATGGCAACGACGTGCGAGATCACAGCACTGTGGAAGCAGAATAAGACTCCTACCATGCCCAAGATTAGGAACAGAATTTGGTTTGTGTGCCAGATAGAGAAGCTTACAAGTCTAGTTAATGACTCTGGCGATAAATTCCAAAAAGTCTGGTTGTCCTGGCTGGCCCAGACAGACATCCCACGAGTGAATACCACTACGGTGTTGCTTTGATAGCTGGAAATGCGTTCTCCTTTGACTAGTGGGAAAAGAAGCCATGAGGTAAAAGGAATATTGGGCCGCACAGGAGCAAATATGGCTGGAGTTTCAAGAAAACGAGGCATAGATTCCAGAGATTCAAAAAGCAGACCGTTCAAACACTCCCCCTCCCCACTCCCCCCCTCCCCAATTCTTCCCCTTCCTTATTTTATGTGTATTATTTGTTATGTTAATGTTACTGATTTTGGAGTATGAAAGCTGACGTTGGAATATTATTGGCCTCAAGGTGTGGGGGAGCGCAGGTTCAATATGTAATAGGGAAAATAGCTGAAGCGCTCAAATGCAGGTATATCTCAAAATGATAATAAGCCAGACCACTGTACCAGGGTACTAACAATTGATATAGTACCTATTGTGTCATATAATGGGTACTATCCTCCTGAAGACAGGTGGTGTGTGATGCAACCTTGAAAAAGAACGCTGCGACGTTCGAAATGCATTGGAGGGTCTTTTGCCACATTAAAGTGCCCTTTTAATCATTTTTTTGTTCTGGTTTCTTCCTGCTCCGTTTGTGCTGGTGCGCTTTTTGGTCTCCCTTTTCTCAATATGTAATAGAAAATGAATAAAACATAGTGCAAATACAGTTTGTAACCATCGAATATATTAGATACTCGATCAAATGGAGACTCACGTGGTGTCAATCAAATAAAGGCGTTTCAGAGATCAGTGGCAATGAGCTTGACTCTGGCGTATGGAGAATGCAGGAACTCCAGTCAGATAAGATAGTATGCGGTGTCACTCAGGGATATTCACCAATCAGGGTAAGAGAGAAAAGATATCCATAGCGTAATCCAGTACAAGGAATGATTTTATAGAAACAATTAAAAAAAATTAACACTTACACAGTGTCATACGAAATAAGACACATAAAATGCTGATGCCATCAGATTGGGTTGCTCCCAGCTACCTCCGTCACAGAACTGAAGCAGAGACGGAGGTAGCGGAGAGCAACCCAATCTGATGACATCAGCATTTTATGTGTCCTATTTCGTATGACACTGTGTAAGTGTTCATTTTTTTAAATTGTTTCTATAAAATCATTCCTTGTACTGGATTACGCTATGGATGTCTTTTCTCTCTTACCCTGATTGGTGAATATCCCTAAGTGACACCGCATACTATCTTATCTGACTGAAGTTCCTGCATTCTCCATACACCAGAGTCAAGCTCATTGCCACTGATCTCTGAAATGCCTTTATTTGATGGACACCACGTGAGTCTCCATTTGATCGAGTATCTAATATATTCAATGGTTACAAACTGTATTTGCACTATGTTTTATTCATTTTTTGTTACATATTGAACCTACTCTCCCCCACACCTTGAGGCCATCAACGTTTGAAGTGGATTCAATGAACCATCCACTTAAAGGGGTTTGAGCTGCAATTCTCTTTATTATTTCACATCATTCACTTTAATATTACATACAGTATTATTGCACTTTATTTAAAGTTTTTTTTATGATATATTCACTTATTGACGGCACTATCTTATGCCCTTTATCACTGCACCGCCCTTATTTGCACTTTGTTGCACTCTGTTCTCTCACTTCACTTGTTGGAATATTATGTATGATCTATGCAAAACTCAATACAAATGTAAGTTATAAAAAAAAAATTGATTAGTATTTAAAGATCAGAACCTAAGAAACTAAATAAGATAGAAATGTTTTGCTTAAACAAAAGCAAGTGTGTCCCTTATCCCACGCCTCCTTGTTCACTCCAACCGCCGAGACTGGGGATGTCTCCCACAGGCTGGTTGCCCACCAAGCCGGTCAGCGTCCTGACTGGCCCTTCTGTTCTCGGGTGTCTTATACACTGAACCTTTTTTTACCCCTATGTCCATGTTTTCCAAAACCCAGTTCAAGCCCTCGGACTTTCTCGAGCCCCTCCCCCTCCTCTACTCAACAAAAGAAATAACAAAATCCGCTAATGCCCTCATTAGACCCAGACCTACAGCTGAAGCCCATTACAGGGCCATAAATAAATCTAAAAGAAATCCCAACCGATTGGATCATGGTTAATCAAGCCCCCATTAAAATTTATATCACTTAACGTTAAGGAACAACAATCAAACAGGAAAAGGCGATTAGCTCTTTTGGAATTTAAAAGGGCTAAAGGAGATATCTTGTTTCTCCAAGAAACACATTTCATTATACACGACCTTCCCAACACATTTCGGAATATATTTCCGACAGCCTACTATTCTTCTTATAAAAGCAAGAAAAGAGGAGTAGCTATCTTAATTAAACGGGGTGTCCCCTTTAAAACAACGAAAGTGATAACATACCCAGAGGGTAGGTTTTTGATAATTCACAGCTCTTTCTCAGGAACAATATTAATCAACTTTTATGCACCTAACGATAACCAGGCTGAATTTATAAGACAAGTACTGGAATCAATAGTGTAAGGAATCGGAGAATTCGCCCCCAGCGGCGTGTTCCCTCCTTACCTGCCGCATCTCAGTTCCCGCTCTCCTTACAGAGCATGCACGCAACCACGGTTCCTCTACTCGTACCACGGAGGCCGGCCCACCCCCGGTCGCATCGCGCACTCTCACGCACGGCGCGTACACGTGACGGTGTGCGCCGCCCTCTGCGAGTCAATGTTCCCAGAGGCCTGCTGCTACTCTCCATGCAGAGTAAAAAGCGGGTGATCAGGCGGTGCACAGCTGCCATCAGGATATGAATCAGGGAGTCCACACGCTTTAAATCTAAAAGTCTATATTTAATGACTGCATGACAACACAAGACAATCTGCTACAAAGAACTTCTTGACGCGTTTCGTCCCGTTAGGGACTTTGTCAAAAGAATAACTGGCATTGACTCCAGTGACGTTTCTATAGGGAGACAAGGATCTCTATTGGGTGTAAATGATTGAATCAGATGTTCACCACACCAGATAGATAATGAAGTCATAAGGGTCTAAGGAAACATAGCCTCTAACTAACCCTCTCCTATATCCTCACTTATAAGACGTCACACAGAGCCAATCTGCTGCAGTAATACTTACATGTAACACACAAATAAACACAACATATTTAAAAACAAATTCTAACACTGCAAACTAGATACATAATCTATCTTGCACCAAACAATTGCCAGTATTAATGTAGCAGAAACTGCAACATATAACATGTAAAATGTATAGCAATAAATGGACAATATCACAATTAATGTAAAGCTGTTATATTACACTATGGAATATTTATAGAACATGTAGAGTAATATGTCTGAAAACATAAATAAAATTTAATCTAATCTAATCACACATAGAATATATATATTTAATAATACTGAATCACACAATTATATAATAATTATAATAATGTTAAGAATAAAAAACACTATAAATCTAAAGCATAATATCACATAAATCACAATTCTAATTAAAAATTAATCTGTGACCATATATAAAGACGTTTATACAAAACTTAAATGTTTATTAAACTAGAAAGTGTTTAAGATCCCACTCTACATTAATTCCTGTGGGATGTAATGTATTCATAGCATGTATCCAAAACATCTACCTTGTATTAAGTTTGTTAATCCTATCTCCCCCTCTAGGGTGGATACCAACATGTTCGAGAGCTGAGAATGAAAACTTAGAAATATCTCCTAGACTACACATAGAAAAATGTCGGGATACTGGGTGCAACATATCCTTCTTTAGTATATGTCTGATGTGTTCTTGAATCCTGACTCTCACCGGTCTAATGGTACGGCCAATGTAAGACATTCTGCACCCACATTGTAAATGATAGATCACATAACTAGAGTGGCAGTTCATAAATTTACCAATGCGATGAATACCCTCACATGTGGGAATGTTTTTTTTAGCTCGAGCATATTTACAAACTGAGCACCGCCCGCATGGGAAAAAACCTCTTGGTATATTACTAATCTGTGATCCTTGGGGATTGGCTTTAAATAAACTTGGTGAGAGGTGAAAACCTAACGTTTTAGTTTTTTTATAAATAAACCTTGGTCCTCCCTGTAACAGAGGTGCTATATCTTTGTCAAGGGTAAGTATTTTCCAGTGTTTGTGGAATATATCTCTGATCGCTTTAGATTGTCTACTATAGACTGAAATAAAGGATGGACACACAGAGTAATTTTCATAATTGTATTGTCTTTTGTTCTTATTATGTTTCTTAGACTTAATAATTTCTTCTCTATCAAGTGAGTCTGCATATTCAAACGCTTTAATGATATCAATATCTTTGTATCTTCTTTCTTTAAAGCTATTCGCCATTTCAAGGGAACAGGTCAGAAACATATCATTATTCGAACAGAGTTTTTTTAGACTAATAAACTGAGCCTTCGGTATGCTCCTAATCAGAGCTGGAGGGTGACAACTGGTCGCACACAAAAGAGCGTTTTTGGACATGGGTTTGCGAAAGATATCTGTCTGTATCTTTTTATTAGTATCTATAAAAAGTGTAATGTCTAGATAATCTATATGATGAATATTTTCTGTGTATGTGAATTTTAAATTATAATTATTAGTGTTAAGTGTATTAATAAAGGTGGAAAGTGAATCAGAATCCCCATCCAACACCAAAATAAGATCATCAATGAAACGTTTGTAAAAGATGATGTGACTACGAAATGAATTAGAATCATGATAAATGTGACGTGATTCCCAAAGACCCATAAAAAGATTCGCATAAGAAGGAGCGAAAGAAGAACCCATAGCTGTGCCTAATTTTTGTAAATAATATTGTGAATCAAACATAAAATAATTGTGTGTTAATAAAAACGTGACTGATTCCAATAAAAAAGTGCTCAAAGTGACTGATAATTCTGACAAATTCAGAAAATGTTGAAGTGCATATATGCCCTGTTCGTGTGAAATGATGGAATACAGGGAGGCCACATCAAGTGTGACCCACCTGTATCCCCGCTGCCATTCCAGGTCTCTTATGGACCTAATTAAATGTGAGGTATCTTTGATGTAAGATGGTAATTGATATACCAATGGTTGAAGAAACCTATCCACATACCGCGACAACCCATCTCCCAAAGATCCAATACTCGCCACAATGGGTCGACCAGGAGGGTCGACCAGCGATTTATGGATCTTCGGGAGATGATGGAATATGGGTGTCACGGGATGTGGGCAGGCCAAGAACTCTAATTCTTTTTGATTAATAACATTTAGAATATTTCCCATGTCCAAAAGCTCCATATATTGTTTAAGATAGTCATTTGTCGGATTAGACTTAAGTTGTTGATAAAGGGTTACATCTTTTAATTGCCTATAGGCCTCTTTCACATATTGATCTGATGACAAGACCACTAGGGCCCCTCCCTTATCTGCTTTTTTAAATATCAATCTCTGGTCACGTTTTAAAACCTCCAGCTGTTGAACCTCCGAAATCGTAAGGTTGTTATTCCCTACTTTTGAAAAAGAAAAACCTTTATTCAACAACTTAATATCCCGTTCTACCAGTTTCTCAAAGGTCGTAATAAACGGTCCTCTTTGAGAACTTGGACAAAAAATAGATTTTTTCTTAAACCCAGAATCTTGATAATCAAAAAATGGCTGTGTAGATGTACTAAGCGTTTCACCTTGTTGTTCTAATATTTCTTCCATATCGGATAAGAGACATTGATCTTTAAAGTCAAACGATACATGATCATCATTACATACATTGTCGACCCTTTGATCTTCTATACCTTTATTAGAGGATATTGGTTGACCCCTTTGAGCAAAAAAAATTTTTAGGGATAACTTTCTAGTAAATTTTTGTAAATCAATTACAGTATTAAATAATTGAAAATTTCCTGTGGGTGCAAATTCCAACCCACGATTCAGTAGGGATAACTGATCAATAGTTAACTCAATCCCTGAGAGATTGATTACATTATCTATTGATTCATTCAAGTGTATTTTTTCCTTTTCGTTCTGCCTCTTGTTTCCCCGTTTCCTCTTTGATCTTCGTGTTCTACTGAGTTTTTTGAACTACTATTGGAAACCAATTTAGGATCTGATTTAAGTGGTCTGGAAAACATTAAGGCAGTTGACGTAGATGGTTTAGGATCTGATCTATGGGTGTCATTATATTCCCTCCCGTAGTTATCTGACCTATCAAATGATACTGAATGTGATCTTGTTTCATTCTCAGAGTGATCAGAGTCAAAGCTAGATGTGTCTACTCTTTTGCTTTTTAATATGGATTTGTTGGGTACACGATTATCTCTTCCCTTCTCAAAATGTTTTTTAGGGGTTCTAGATCGTGACCCTTCTCTCTGCGGGGGTTTTTGCCAACAATAGATATGGCCCCTACTATAGTATAATCAGCCTTATCTCTTTCATACTTAATTTGTTTTTTTTCACTAATCCCCTCCTCAATTATTTCTAAGTTCTCCAAAAGGGTAACATCATTCTTAATAAATTGATCCCTTGTTTCAAAGGGTTTCAATTTATTCTGAAAGGCAGTAATCTCTACATTTAACACATCTTTTTCATGAATTTTGTGTTGGATAATCAACTCCATCAATCTAATTGAACATTGATCTAAGATCTTAATCCAGTCCTGTTCGAACTGGCGGTTGGCAAACCCAAATGTTGGCACTTTTTTGACGCGGAGGCCTTTGGGGATCCTATTGGTATTAATATAGTTCTCAAGAGTAGTAATGTCCCACCAGAGTCTTATATACTCAACCAATGACTTTTCCAATCTCACAAAGTGATTAGTTAAATCTGAAGGCTCTTCACATGTCAGTTCTTTCCCCTCTCCAAACACATGGGAAGCTTTCCTAGCCCGTTTGCTATTATTAACTGCTTCATAAGTATAAATCCGCTGCTTAGGTTGATTGACAGAATCATTCATCTCATCCATAGTGTAAACGATATTTCAAAAATCACCACATTTGATGTTTGTTATCAGTGGACCACTGAAGAGACTTAGATATAAGGGACCCCCAAAAAAGTAAATCCCAAAATATACTCAATGCAAATCCTCAATAAAAAATATATTGCAAGTGTATGCACTCAATAATGTAATATATAAAGGATAAAGGTATTTAATAACCAAAAAGGGTGTTCATATCCATGACGGAAAAAACCTGGCAATATATATATTGAAAAACATTTCATTCCAAGTTCTTGATTGTAGTAATGTGCCTCAATGAGCAAACAGTCTGTTAGAACATAGATGCAAAGTGTCCCAGAATTGCTTCAAGGTGTGACTGATGCTGCCAGAATTGTGCACATATAAACACTACACATAATCCAGACGAAATCCACTGGATACAAAATGTGATAAACTGCTCCCATTCAGAGTCCAACCATAAGGGATAATGAGTAAAAGTGAGCCCTATACGTGCTCTGTGTGTTAGCAGTTCTCCCACTGGACGGGGTATTAAGTGGTAAGGGGGATAGATGTAAACGGCGGTGCCGTGTCTCCAGCCAGGAGTCCACACCGAGTCCACACCGCAGTCCCCCGCCACTGCCCTCACTGTTCCAGTGTCACACACAAAGAGCAGTCCCACTGCGGGGAGAAAAAGGGGGTATGTACTCACAATCTTGACACGTCGCCATCCGATCAATTGCTGAGTTGAAGGTGATCTGATCCGGGACTATGATGCGTGCTCCAGCCCATGCAGGTAAGACAGTAAAAGCGGGTGATCAGGCGGTGCACAGCTGCCGTCAGGTTATGAATCAGGGAGTCCACACGCTTTAAATCTAAAAGTCTATATTTAATGAGTGCATGACAACACAAGACAATCTGCTACAAAGAACTTCTTGACGCGTTTCGTCCCGTTAGGGACTTTGTCAAAAGAATAACTGGCATTGACTCCAGTGACGTTTATATAGGGAGACAAGGATCTCTATTGGGTGTAAATGATTGAATCAGATGTTCACCACACCAGATAGATAATGACGTCATAAGGGTCTAAGGAAACATAGCCTCTAATTAACCCTCTCCTATATCCTCACTTATAAGACGTCACACAGAGCCAATCTGCTGCAGTAATACTTACATGTAACACACAAATAAACACAACATATTTAAAAACAAATTCTAACACTGCAAACTAGATACATACTGTAATCTATCTTGCACCAAACGATTGCCAGTATTAATGTAGCAGAAACTGCAACATATAACATGTAAAATGTATAGCAATAAATGGACAATATCACAATTAATGTAAATGCAGAGGCCTGTGTTCCCGTGTTTCCTGAGGCCTGCTGCTACTCTCCACGCAGAGACCTGTGTTCCTATCTGCCCCCTAGTCTGGTATGGATTGCTTGGAGTTCGATCCTGAAGAGGGGGGTACTGTGACAATGCGTGGAACACGGCCCCTGCGGCGCGTTCCCTCCTTACCTGTTGAACTTCTGATTGCCGACCTCTAGCAGCGAGTCAAGATTCTCTGATCTCTCTGTATGGCGTGCGCCGCCCTCTAGCTGCGAGTCAAGATCCTGTGTCTTTAAGTATTCTGAAGCAAACAACGCCATCTTGCTTCCTGGCAAATCCTGCCCTCTTCCTCCTGACAGGAAGTAAGCCTCTCTCTGACTTCCTCATTGCTTACTGCTGCTGCTGCTGCTGCTGCTGCTGCTGCTGCTGCTGCCTTTAAATACTGTCAGTACTCTATGCTTCGCGTGCCTGCCCTCACATGCTGTTCCTGCCTGGATTTCCTTGTGACTTTTACTTACCGTCTTTGGATTTCTGGAAGACTGAGACAGTCACTCTTCTACTTCTGAGGTTAGTTGCCGTGCGGGTAGTGTAGGACCTGCTGATTAGGGTTTACCTTGACGTGGTAGCAGGCTTATAGTCCTTTGGCCAAAGGATTAAACTAAAAACCCATACGTTGTATTTAGTTTTGCTGCACTCTGCTGTTTCTGGCACTATGCCTTTAAGGAGGCTGGACATCCTCCGAAAAGCAATTCCTTTGTGGATATGCCCTTATGCTCTGGACTCTATCCTCCCCTGCTCCTCACTTGTGGCTTACCCTCCCCCCCCGCGTTGGTGCCTGAGAACGCGCGCATTCCCGCTCTGCTGCCAGAGCATGCGTGCACATGCAGATGGGCTAGTCGTGTCTCTGAGCTTGGCTCCGCACCTCCGAATGCGTTGCGCATTGTCCTGCGCGTGGCGCGCTAATGTGACTACGTGCGCCGATCCCCAGCTGCGCGGCAACTTCTCCTATATCGGTACTCCTGCGGCTTCCCCACCTCGCCACCGGGTCCCTTCCCTTCTCTCGGCTTGTGTGTAGGAGCACAAGCGTAACAAATAGATCCCCAATTTCTGAACTCTCTGATAATAGGGGGCGATTTAAATATGGTCTATGCTCCAGACCAAGACAGACTCAACACTAGTACTGTACATAGGACCTCCAGGAAATTTAGGGAATTAACTAAGGAATTCACCTTGACTGATGTGTCGAGACCGACACATCAAGGCAAGAGGGATTATTCCCATTTCTCTATACCACATCAGACTACTTCCTAGTCTCTAAAGATATATACAAAGCAACTTCTCATTCCAATATTGGCACGATCTCCTAGTCGGACCATGCTCCCGTTGAATTAATTCTCTCTCCACCCTGTACCAGAAATAATTCCTTTCATTGGAGACTAAACAAATCCCTACTAAATTTTCCGGATGTTGAAGCTAAAATCAAACACTCCCTAGAGGAGTACTTTAATCTCAACAGGGGCTCGGTTGATCCACCCTCACTTCTGTGGGAGGCCCATAAGGCCACGATTAGGGGTGTCTTCATCTCTGTTGTCTCAAACAAGAAGAAAACCAAACAGAAGCAATTTAAAGAACTATTAGATAAAATAACCGATATAGAGCAAAAACGTAAAACTAACCCATCAAAAACACTTTATAAATCCCTATTAGATGCTAGACAAGCCTTAAAACAGGTCCAATTGGAAGACGTAGTGAGCCTTAAAATGGACAAAGAAACTTTATTACGATAAAGGTAATAAGGCTGATAAGATACTGGCTAGCAAACTGAGAGGTTTAAAAGCTAGATCGCAAGTGTCATCAAACTTAAAACCCGTGAGATCACATATGAGGATCAGAAAACAGCACACGAGTTCTCCGATTTTAACACAAATTGTACAATCTGAACTCGTCAGCTGGTAACTCACAGTCCTCAAACTCAGATGCTATATCCAAATAGTTAGAGAAATGTAACATCCCAAAACAATGATATATACTTAAAGTAACAGTTAAATAACTGATACCACAAGATCCAAATTAGACGCAGACCAATTAATAGGTTACACAACACCAAATGTAACAAGACAAAACAATTATTTAAGCTTTAATACAAAATAAAACCCGACGAAAATCATAAAATGAAAACTATAGTAAATACTTTTTACTATATTTGTCATTTTATGATTTTCGTCGGGTTTTATTTTGTATTAAAGCTTAAATTATTGTTTTGTCTTGTTACATTTGGTGTTGTGGGACCTATTAATTGGTCTGTGTCTAATTTGTATCTTGTGGTATCAGTTATTTAACTGTTACTTTAAGTATATATCATATTATACCATTACTAGAGTGCAACATTAAGGGACTTTTAGTGACCTCTTGTGGCCACTTTGCTGTGTCTTCCATCATTGTTTTCCCTTTGCACCAGTCACTGTATTTCTCTTATGCATGTGAGCATGGTGTTTTCGTGTGTTATTTACATCCCCAAACAAACCAAACTGGAGAAAAGTAGTCTAAATGGTAAAATTACAAAACTAGAACAAACAACCGTAGTCAAGGCCCTTAAATCAGCAAAATCCGCAGGACCCGATAGGTTAACAAACATTTATTACAAAAAAAATCCTCGATGTTCTATCCTTGTGCCTATTAGAGATGTTCAATACTTTTCAGGATGGCAAAGAAATCCCTGATACAATGACTAAAGCAAATCTGGCTTTATCCACAAAACAGGACGAGATCCACCTCATATCCCTCCTTAGCTCAGATGTCAAAATATATAGTACAATTTTAGCTAATAGGCTAAATCCAATCCTGCAAAGATTGATACACGTGGATCATATTGGATTTATCAATGGGTGTCAGGCTTCAGATAATACTAGAAAAATATTAGACATCATCGAACATGTTCATCTGACTAAGATTCTGCTGAGCCTGGACGTAGTAAAGGCACTCGAATACAGAGCCAATGCTGATGAATAAAATCCAGGTATAATTTATTTATTTATAAAATATTTTACCAGGAAGTAATACATTGAGAGTTACCTCTCGTTTTCAAGTATGTCCTGGGCACAGAGTAAAACAAATAATACATGGTTACAAGTACAGTTACATAAATGAACAGGGTATACATTATATACAAGACATTGCGTGCCCAGTTAAAGAAAATATATATTATGAGCGTATGAAACAGTTACAGACCAGGTTAAAATGTGAGACAGCCTTAGATTTGAAAGAACTTAAACTGGTTGTGGATGTTAGGGTCTCTGGTAGGTTGTTCCAGTTTTGGGGTGCACGGTAGGAGAAGGAGGAACGTCCGGATACTTTGTTGAGCCTTGGGACCATGAACAGTCTTTGGAGTCTGATCTCAGGTGATAGGTGCTGCAAGTGGTAGGGGTGAGGAGCTTGTTCGGGTAGCTGGGTAGCTTGCCCATGAAGAATTTAATGGCAAGACAGGAAAGGTGAACTTTGCGCCTAGACTCTAGTGTTGACCAATCTAGTTCTTTGAGCATTTCGCAGTGATGTGTGTTGTAGTTGCATTGGAGAACAAAACGACAAATTGAATTGTAGAGGGTGTCAAGTTTGCTAAGGTGGGTTTGAGGTGCCGAGCCATATACTATGTCTCCATAGTCAATAATTGGCATTAGCATCTGCTGTGCGATACGCTTTCTGACCAGGAGACTTAGGGAGGATTTGTTCCTGTAAAGTACCCCTAGTTTGGCATAGGTCTTGGTTGTCAGGGTATCAATGTGCATCCCGAATGTTAAGTGGGAGTCAAACCATAAGCCCAGGTATTTAAAACTAGTGGCAGGTGTTAGGGTGGTGTTAGCATTGGTTCTAATCAGGAGCTCAGTCACTGGGAGCTTTACAAATTTAGTCTTGGTCCCAAATACCATTGTTACAGTCTTGTCAGTGTTTAAAAACAGTTTGTTTTGGGAAATCCAATTTTCGAGTCTCAAAAAGTCAGACTGAAGTATGTGTTGAAGGTCAGAGAGGCTATGGCTGTGTGCATATAGGATTGTGTCATCTGCATACATGTGTATTGAGGCTTCCTTACAAGCTGTGGGAAGATCATTAATGAACACTGAGAAGAGTAGGTGGCCCAAACAGAGCCTTGCGGGACACCACAGGTGATATCCAAGGGGTTGGAGTTAGAGCCTGAGATGGACACATGTTGGGATCTTCCTGATAGGTAGGACTGAAACCAGCGTAAAGCATGCTTCCCTATTCCAGAGCTCTGGAGTTTGTTAAGCAGGATAGCATGATCAACTGTGTCAAAAGGCTTTGCAAAATCTAGGAATACTGCACCAGTGAGTTGTCCCACGTTCCATTCCACACTGGATTTCATTGCAAACTTTTAGCAGGGTAGTTAAGGTGGAGTGTTTGGGACGAAACCCAGATTGGAATTGGCTAGGAAAATGAAACAGTGAGTGAGTGAGTGAGTGAGTGAGTGAGTGAGTGAGTGAGACTATAACCAAATAGAGAAATTCATTGATAGTGAGTAAATGTCCATGAAATGTAAGGAATGACAAGTATTCCCTGAAAACAGGGATGAGTGAAATAATCACAAACCTTCGGTTTCATTGGGAGTGTCCATTTTAATAGAAGGCAATAGGTACTCACAGTCTCTTTCATGAAAAGATAATAGAACATGACCCACTTCCTGATGCTGGAAAAGACATGCAGCTGCTAAGTTGAGATCCAGAGATAAGATGAGGGGTAGCGCACAGCCAAAAAACGAAGCAGAGGGATCCAAATAATACAAAAATAGGATTTATTGGAAAGACAATAGCATGAAGGAAAAACCTCTATGCTATTGTCTTCCAATAAATCCTATTTTATCTCTGAGCCTGGACGCAGAGAAAACCTTTGACAGGATAAACTGGGCCTTCCTGGACAGGACCATGCAAGCATTCGGTTTTACAGGACCTTTCCTCGACGGGGTCAGGGCTCTTTATAAATCTCCTTTGGGTGTGGTAAAACTCCTAGGGAACATTTCAGAAAGGATAAAAATCAGAAATGGAGGGAGGATGCACGAGAACCAGATCGGATGGACGTGTAGGGACTGAGCTCCGTCGTGGCAGGTTGATTTAACCACGCTATTTGCAGCTAAAACCCTAAAAAACAACTTTCACTAGCTCACCCTAATCCCAACAGGATCAACTGAGAATGGCCCCAAAAAAATCAAATCAAGCAACTTAGTTTCGTACTTCTCAAAGGATAAGGAGTCCCCTGGGCCCCAGCTCTCCGGTCCACTTGTGGAGTTAGAATCGGGACAGGACTCTGCGGAGGAAGGCACAGGTCGGCAATCAACTAAACAAGACATAATTGAACTCTACAGAAGTCTCAAGGCACTGTTACAGGAGGAGATCTGAGAGGGAAAAAAGATATATCTTCCCTTGGGGAAAGGACAGACACACTGGAAACAAAATTGGATGAGAATATCCTCCACCAGCAGACCCTAACCAAAGACACAGAACATCTATAGTCTAGGATGGCTGATTTGAAGATCGCCAGGAGGACTCTGAGAATAGGGAGAGGAGGAGTAATTTACGTTTCAGAGGAATTCTGGAGTCAATCCTGTAGCCTGAAATTTTCATTCTAATTAGGCCTCGTTCAGGATGGCAGAGACAGAAGTTGGAGGGCGCGCGTCCGTGTGTGCACGCGTCAGTCTGTTGGGCGATGTGTACATATCATCCCCAGCAGACCTTTGCTAGCATTGAGGAGGCGGGTCTACAGACCTCAGCTTAGGGATGAGTGTTGCTCTGTTCAAATGCTTTTCAAGAATTATTTGATTGGCTGCCGAAGTACCAGTGACGCTGCTGCTTGAAAAAACAACTTGAGTTGTTTATGCAAACTGTAGCAAGCGTCAACTCCGTACTTCAGCGACAGGGCAGCTTCTACCCTAACAACTGAGATTGACTTTAAATACTTTGTTTCGAACGTGCGTGCGCACGTCGCGAAGCAGGCACCGTGAACGAGTCCTAAAACGACTGACTGACACTCTCCCTCACGACGTAGAGTCCTTTCTACACTGGCGACACACTTTATTCGAGCTCGGCTAGTCCCACGAATTCGGGTATACCCGGGTGTATTGAGGTTTGTGACTGTTTTCTGCCCGAGTGCATTGAGTTATTTTCCGGCAGGGATTGAAGCATTTTATTCCCATTGGCTGCAATACTGCACACTACATATATATATACTGCATTACAATTCATGAATTTATGCCATCTGGTAGACACTCGAAGCATTGCAGCCTATTAAATCCTAATCATTATCATTTAACAGATCAGCCGCCCGTCAGCCAGGCATGAACCCAGGCTGGGAAGGCAAATGCAACGGGGCTTGTCAGAGGTGAGGAGCGGCGCATTCCAGGTATCTGCCAGGTACATACCGGGTATTTGCTCGAATAAAGTGTGTCGGTGCAGTACATGACATGCCACAGGGCCCTCCGCCAAAACCCAGTCCTGAAGATCCCCCAAGAGACGTGATTGCCAGATTTCATTATTTTGAAGTGAAAGAGGTATTTTTGCTGCAGTAAGGGGTACAAGCAACCTTTCGTTTGAGAACATCGCCCTTCAGGTCTTTCAAGACCTTTCTCCTGCCACCCTTGCAAGGTGCAGAGGCCTGCAGCACATCCCCTCAGTAATAAGCGGAATCACTACCGCTGGGCATTCCGGTTCCGGCTGGTGGTAGTCAGAGAGGGAACGGCACACTGTCTGAGGAGGTCTGAGGAGCTCATAGGGCGGAACGACGTCCATGTGTGGACTTGGCCTGATGGCCGAACTTGCTGGAGACGCAATTGAGAACTGGAGCGTCCCAGCTCCAGAGTGGAGCAGGGCGGGGCCCTCACGTGACCGCCGTCGAACACCGGAGCCACGGGAGAGACCTGCTGAGGCCCAGAGGTTTGTCCACTGGCCTCGATTCCCCCTCATCCCCTTCCCCCTCGACCCAGATGACGGGGCATGCTCCCGGCCCTGGCCTGTCCCCATTCTATGGCCTCCAGTCCCGGCGCCGCCGGGTGTCTGAGGGGGAATGACCGGGTTTAAGGGATTTTCCCCTGTGAAGGTTCCCGGATACATCCCGAGCCAACCAGCAGAACTCTTCTTTAGCTCAGTGGCCCAGTAGGGGACAATATACCCATCCCCTCTTCCATCTTGGCAAGTGGCCCCCAACATTCCCTGGAGGGGCGTCACGTGAGACTCGCAGAGATGGAGGATGCTCCTCTGCTGAAGGGGGGGTCTGTGAGGGTCTTCCGCTTCCCCCTCCCCCCCAAATAAATAGAAATCCCTGAAATGGATACATGCTGAGACCTTGGCTCCTGGGTGCCACCTGCATTGACTTTGAATGGTGCCGGTCCCCCGTGGATCCTAGAGGAGGAGGGGCTTGACCGGCTATGCAGTGCTGGGAGCCAAGGCTCGGGCGTTCGTGAGTATATTGCTCGGGCCACCTCCTCTCCCTCCCCCCAGTCCACCTCCTCTCCCTCCCCCCGGTCCGGGTATAACATCCCCGGACTTACCTCTGTAATTGTTGGGCTGTATCTCCTGGAGTGTCGCCGGTTGGGGGGTGGGCCAAGCGGTCTGGGATAGGCCTCGATGTGGACAATCTGTCGGAAGTTAGGCCTGGTCCCCGCTGGCTACTGCAGCGTCCGCTGTGGTGGGCGCTGCAGGGACGAGAGCCCTCCCCTCAATGGCGCCGGGCCCGCTGCGAGGGGGGGCCACATTGCTGTGGCGAGAGTTGCTCCTGCTATGAGAGAGCAGAACTCGCGACGGAGCGCTAAGGCACGCCCCCCGGCTGTTCAGCCAATGAGGGCGAACCTGCCGTGTGACGTCATGGCCGCGCCCCCGTCACTCCCCCGCCACGCCCCCCCGGTCTCTCTTCCTGCAGCTCACTGCAGACCGGGGAATCGGCTGCATGCGCCGCCAGTCTCGTGGGCGTGCGTGCAGCGGAGGTACTGGGGCCTCAGCCTAAGAAAGGCAGATAGCCAATCCCAAGACAGGGGTGTGGGAATTCTTCCAATGCCAGAGCAGAGAGACAGAGCAGCATGATTGCAAATGCAGGTGAAAGTACTTGCAATAGTAAGGGGAGGTTTGTTTGAGAGCACACCAGCTCTGCAAGAGTGAGCTCCCGCCAAACCCAGGAACGGATTCCTCACAATAGGAATAGTAGGACTTTCATTCAGAACACTCATTTATTATAGCACTCCACTTAGTATGCGTGTAGTGACTCACTGTAAATGAGCGGAGGATGTGCAGCTCCGGACTTCTAAGGCGTCCCGCTGGCTTGATGCCACAATGTCTGCAAAAGTCTGGAGTTGAAAGGCTCAGAGTCTCTGAGGTGTCAGATTGGGAGGGGTAGATCAAGTACCCCCATCCTAATGTGAAGTCAGGGCCGTTGGAAAATGGTTGCCCAGCCCAGACTTACTGTCGCCAGGTAGACAGGTTGGGTCCCATATGATAAGTGGCAAAGGTGCTAGGTTGGCGCATGCCCTTAGCAGAATAGGAATCCACCCCTGCCAGGTTTCTGAAGTATTGGGAACTCCGGGATAGGTGGGAAAAGTTATTCCCACTGAGAGATTGGCTGCACTTGTTAGGTATAGAGTTCTGAACCCTATAAGAATTCCTGCAGCCTTTCTGGAATCAGATTCACCTAAGATTCATCTTAAAATTCATCAAGCTTCATAAGTTTCATCAAGATACCAAGTGCCATTACAGCAGCGGCAGATTTGAGAATGGACCAAGCTTTCGCAAGTAATTCCTGCTCCTGGGAAATTACTCCTACAGACTATATTTTACAACATTTAATTCTGGAAACAAATTATTTCATTTGCCCCCGTCCCAGTAAGTGTAATTTGGCTGTAATCGTGTATATGTCTTTTCGTGAAATAAATTACAATTTATTTTACCTCCTTGCTTTGCTCAATCATATGATCCCGGTATAAATGCGTTGATAGACCTGGTCTCCTGTGACAATGTAGCAAGTACAGGTCTGGCTGCCGCATTCTGTACAAGTTGCAGGCTTACAGTTGTACGCCAGGTGTGAGGACACAGAAGGCATGAACCCACCGTAGAGAGATCCTCTGAGGGAATCAAGTGCTTAATCCAGGCTATTTTTCGGGTAAAATAATGAGTATTACAGATGCAGCGCCCATTATTTCAAAAAATCACGGCGCTGTTTTTGTATGCGCTGCTGTACTCCATGTAGCATGATCGCGGCCAATCGCCCAAGGCACACGTGTTTATCGCTGTTGCTTTGTTTGAATTTCATGCATTGTGTGCAATTAAATGCAATGAATTGTAATGTGTACAGTACTGTGCTACTGTACTACTGTGTCAATTTCAGGTGTTCAAAAGCCAGAACACTAAAATGCCATCTTATGCACTCGCCTGCACTCGCGTCTTAAGGCGGTACAGTTGGGAGAAATCCCGCGCCATGACATGGGTATTCCAATAATACTAGAAAAATGTCACGTGAATTCCAATAATACTAGAAAAAATCACGTGATTTGTTAAAATAATGGCCGCTGCATCTGTAGATCACTGCTGACACCTAATGTTTAAATTTCTAGCCACAATCAGGGACAATACCCAGATTCAGCACATGTTCAGAGTTTAGCAGCTAAGAACTCCTCAGTTTAAGACCAGGTGGTTGACCTAGCGGCACTCTGGTCATCAGATGGTGAGAACTCAAGCACCTCTATCATCAGATGACAACCTCAACTAGCTGGCATTCATAAAGTCAAGAATTTTAGCTAGATACCCAATGAAAACAGATAATGGGTCCTTAGTAACCGATACAAAAGAGTTGATTGTCATCTCCATAATTTCTTCCAAAATATAGGGGAGCGGTGATAGATGCCATGTAAAAAAAAAATATATATAGTGCAATATTGCAAAAAAAGTGAAAATGATGTGTAAAAGGGCTGCAAAATCCTACTCACAATTGAGCAGAAGATATTAAGCAGAGATCCAGACAGTGGCAGTGATGATGACTCCTGACGAAGCAGTAGTGAAACGCGTTGAGTCGGCGTTGTAGGAGAACCAGAGCTTTGAGGAACTGGCAACCGGAGTTGAATTCTAAGGCAGGACGCCCTTCCGCCCTCACCTGTGATGCTGCACCGGAAGTGACGTATACAGAAGCAAAGGAGGCAGACGCGAGCGAGACGCACAGAAGCCTATACCGGTGAGGTCCTTCAACTCATCGGCAGTTCTCTCCAGCGCGTGTTATTATATGGAAAATGTGAGTGAGATTACTCGTACTCTGTATTTATTCAATACAAATGGTCATATAGTGTACACTATTGTGGCATTTCTCTCTTATTACATATCGACGGCATCATCATTATTGAGGGATTTCTTGAGATTTACAACATCCAGACATCCAAGGGCTCCAGTCAGAGAGAGAAGAATCTCTGACATATCTTTAACATCTGGAAGTTTTGTGAGTGCAACTAATTAAGAGCCTACAGATTGATATATCACTATCACTTACCATCTGCACTATATTTGCTCTTTTTTGTATTTTACATATCACTGGACACACCAGCGCTCCTCCTCTCCTAGAAAAAAAAGTGGCAGTGAAGACCCTGAATGGTAAGGTGCAGTGGTTCCGGTGGATCTCAAAAGCAGAGAGACAGAGCCAATAGTGCAGATCAATCAAAAAAGGATATTTATCACAGACAGGATTCACAAATGAAATCTTACAGTGTGTTGCTGAACAACAGACAGAGTATACAGACTGGTGGTGTAGTGTGGTGAGTCGCGACCTCACCGCTCCACCGTCCAAGTCTCCGGTCACGTCCGTATACATAACGAATCTACGACATCACTTCCGGTTGCGTAACTCGCCCGTCAGGAACGTCAGGCAACTCCTCTCTCTCCAGATCACGCCGTAAGCTACGCTCTATGTGTTTCGCTGTGTGAAGATAACGGCTTCCTCAGGAGTAGCTACCTAATGCACCACTAGTGGTTTATATACCACTGCAACTTCTCAGAGCCCTCCCTATTAGCTCTCTCAAAAAACATCTAAAGTCAATAGCAATATAAACTAAATGAACAATCTGCTTAGACATCTTTATAGATACATATATTAAAAGGATAATAACTCAATCCATAATGCAATATAAACATAACACAATATTACACAATATAAAAAGGACCAACTGGTCAAATTAGCTCTAATACCTATTAAATGTATAATTATGCTGTCCCCAAACAGCACAATTGTAAATGGAATGTTAAAAATATAAAAATGTATATCTACACTCTCAAGACCTAACATCACGTCGATTGAGGTAATCTTCAACTCCATGGTAGATATGCAACAGAAAGATAAAAGGATAAAAAGGATATTAATAAAATGTAAATAAAAATGGAATACTCTATACTTAAAAATAGAAATAGAGTACTCTATACTTTAAAATGCCCATCACCAGCAGAGAATAATAGATATCTCACAAATACACCCCCAGTTCTATATCCACATTTAAACCTAGCGGCACTAATTGTTTCAATGTGAATATCCAAAAAGTCTCACGTTTAGTGAGTTCTAGTTTTCTATCGCCTCCCCTCCAATGAGGCAGCACATGCTTAAGCCCAGTAAACTTCAGACCTGAGATGTCCCCCTGGTGATGGGTAATAAAATGATTCGATAATAGATGGATCGTAACTTTTCTCCTAATATTACCCACATGTTCCAGAATCCTAGTTTTAATAGGCCTTGTAGTTTTGCCTATGTATTGTAGTCCACATGGACATTGTATCAAATATATGACAAAATCGGTCCTCCAGGTTATGTGCTTGGCAATTTCAAATTTCTCTTTGGTGGTATGAGAGATGCAAATTTATCTACAGCTCTAAACGTACACTCCTTACACGTAGTGCAACCAAAGAAGCCTTTTATCTGTGGTAGCCCATTATTTGTGTCTTTCTTGATTTTGGATAATGCACGGGGCGCAAATCTATTTTTAAGGTATTAGCGCTTTAAAAAATAACACTTGGTTTTTCAGGGACTATTTCCCCTAAAATAGGGTCATTTTTGACAATATGCCAGTGCCTTCTGATGATGTTTTTTATTTTATCTGCTTGTCGATTGTAGTTCGTAAGAAATGCAAAATTTAAACCCTTATCATCAGACTTGGCTCCTTTTGTTTTTCTTATTAAAAGGTCCTTCCTATCAATACACTTGTCTTTAATTAAGGCATCTTGAACATTGACCCTATTATAATCTCTTTCTAAAAAGCGTTCCTGGAGGAATAGAGATTGATCATTAAAAGTGTCTAAGTCCTTATGACCAGATTATATGTTTAAATACAAAGAAAGATAGTTCTGTTGTTTGAACTAAATCTATGTACATTGTTCTTCCTGTTTCAAAGTCTTAATGTGATACTACAAAAAACAATAAAAACGTTTGAAAAAAAAAAAAAAGAATTAACAGACAAAAAAAAAAAAGTCTCTAAGTCAGTACAGTTTCGCCTTATTTTTCTAAACTGCCCATAAGGCACATTCTTTATCCCGCTCGGATGGTGGCAGCTTGATTGTAATAAATAGTTATTGCTGTCCACCTTTTTAAAGAAAGTTTTAAAGTACTGCTTTTCAATAAAAATGATGAGATCTAAAAAATTATCTTGATTTTTCTGTTCACAGGTGAACTTAAGGTTTCATTCATTATCATTTATATATTCTATAAATCTCAGGAGACTTTCTTCATCACCTCTCCAGATAAAGAATATATTTTCAATGAATCTCCGCTATAGGACCAAGCTTGCGCCGAGCTCCACAACTGACCAATGTGGTCTTCTTCCCATATACCCATGAAAAGATTTGCGTAGCTCGGCGCGAACTTATTACCCATGGTGGTTCCACACTTCTGAATATAAAACAACTCTTCAAACCAAAAGGTGTTATGGTCTAATATAAACCTAATACTATCCAGAATGAAATTTGCCTGTGTGGCCGACATTTCAGCATTCTGAGAGTCCTATCCACTGCTTCACAACCCTGTTGATGTCCGATAATTTTGTTTTTTTGTGTAAAGATAACCCCAAACTCCCCATCTTCTACTACATCCCAAAATTACACAAAGATATGATGAATCCTTCGGGGAGGGCAATTATCTTCGGCATAGACTCCCTCACTTCTAATCTGTCCGCATATATTGACATCTATCTTCAGAAATATGTGAGATCATTAAAATCTTATCTGAGAGATACTACAAACATTCTGGAAGTGCTACAAAATCAGGTTTGGGAGGATGATCTGTATTTAGTAACCTGTGATGTCACCTCCCTTTATACTTCTATCAGACACAGACAGGGTTGTGAAGCAGTGAATAGGACTCTCTCTCAGGAGGCTGAAATGTCGGCCACACAGGCAAATGTCATTCTGGATAGTATTGGGTTTATATTAGACCATAAAGAAAAAATAAACTGTGCACTATACACTGGCGACACACTTTATTCGAGCTCGGCTAGTCCCACGAATTCGGGTATACTCGGGTGTATTGAGGTTTGTGACTGTTTTCTGCCCGAGTGCATTGAGTTATTTTCCAGGCAGGGATTGAAGCATTTTATTCCCGCTGGCTGCAATACTGCACAGTATATATATATATATACTGCATTACAATTCATGAATTTATGCCATCTGGTAGACACGCGAAGCATTGAAGCCTATTAAATCCTAATCATTATCATTTAACAGATCAGCCGCCCATCAGCCAGGCATGAACCCAGGCTGGGAAGGCAAATGCAACGGGGCTTGTCAGAGGTGAGGAGCGGCGCATTCCAGGTATCTGCCAGGTACATACTGGGTATTTGCTCGAATAAAGTGTGTCGCAGCAGTATGTGAAATAAAGTGTTTCACTAATGTGATTTCTGAAATAAAAACTACCAATTCAAGAAAAATATCAGTGCACTATGTGATTTAAGGGAACACAAAATTTCGTTCCAAAAAAGTGAATAAAGGTTTAAAAAAAATCATATAAAAACTTTAACTTATAAGTGGAGAGTCTGCTGCCTGTCAAAGTGGATGGCTTGACATCACCCAGGAAAGCATGTAAAAAAAGAGAAAACAACGCGCACGACTCTCATAGGGCGATAAAGTACATATAATGTGACAATTCAAAAGTAATATATGCACATACAAGAAGATAAACAAGCAGGGCATGTTCTGGGTACATGTTACCACTTCAGGATACAGATGACTCGACTTGTAGGGAACCCTCTGCATATTCAGCCTCCGGTTCGGTCAGTAGTCGCTCACGCTGTAGCCGTGGGTATCCAGTCAATAATAAAGAAATGTCCGTAACAAAGTAACTACCAGAGCACACAGAAGTAACACTGGAACAACTCTATTGCACCGCAGCTCCCCTGGCTGCCCGCCAAAAAGCAGAGGACCTCTGTGCTACCGGTAGAGTATTGCATTCATCTCTCATACCACCATAGAGAGATTTGAAATTGTCAGGCACATAACCTGGAGGACAGATTTTGTCGTATATTTGATAAAATGTCCATGTGGACTAAAATACATAGGCAAAACTACGAGGCCTATTAAAACTAGGATTCTGGTACATGTGGGTAATATTAGGAGAAAAGTTACTACCCAGCTGTTATCGAATCATTTTATTACCCATCACCAGGGGGACTCCTCAGGCCTCAAGTTTACTGGGCTTGAGCATGTGTTGCCTCACTGGAGGGGAGGCGATAGAAAACTAGAGCTCACTAAACGTGATACTTTTTGGATATTCACATTGAAAACATTAGTGCCGCTAGGTTTAAATGTGGATATAGAACTGGGGGTGTGTTTGTGAGATATCCATTATTCTGTGCTGGTGATGGGCATTTTAAAGTATAGAGTAGTCTATTTCTATTTTTAAGTATAGAGTATTCCATTTTATTAATGTCCTTTTTATCCTTTTATCTTTCTGTTGCATATCTACCATGAAGTTGAAGATTACCTCAATCGATATGATGTTAGTTCTTGAGAGTGCATTTCTGTGTAATTATACTTTTATGTTTTAACATTCCATTTATAATTGTGCTGTTTGGGGACAGCATAATTATACATTTAATATGTACTAGAGCTAATTTGACCAGTTGGTCCTTTTTATATTGTGTAATATTGTGTTATGTTTATATTGCATTATGGATTGAGTTATTATCCTTTTAATATATGTATCTATAAAGATGTCTAAGCAGATTGTTCATTTAGTTTATATTGCTATTGACTTTAGATGTTTTTTGAGAGAGCTAATAGGGAGGGCTCTGAGAAGTAGCAGTGGGTATATAAACCACTAGTGGTGCATTAGGTAGCTACTCCTGAGGAAGCCGTTATCTTCACACGGCGAAACGCGTAGAGCGTAGCTTACCGTGTGATCTGGAGAGAGAGGAGTTGCCTGACGTTCCTGACGGGCAATTTACGCAACCGGAAGTGACCTCCGAGGCTCGTGACTGATGTGGACGTGACCGGAGACTTGAACGG
Source organism: Ascaphus truei (assembly GCF_040206685.1). NCBI lineage: Eukaryota > Metazoa > Chordata > Amphibia > Anura > Ascaphidae > Ascaphus > Ascaphus truei. The sequence continues at coordinate 325,612,767 of NC_134483.1, forward strand.
TGTAGCGGTGAGGTCGTGACTCGCCACACTACACCACCAGTCTGTATACTCTGTCTGTTGACAAAAGACAACAGAGAAGCCCAATGCTACATTCAACATAACAAAAATACACAGTAAAATACTTATATATTCTTTTGAAAAACGGTCATTTAGTTTAACCCTTTGGCCAAAGCATTGTAAGCTTGCGAGCCACGACAAGGCAGACACCTATTCGCAAATTCTAACACTACCAGATAAAATACTAATATACCTCTATTAGGATTAAAATTCTCATTTACCTCTATTAGGAGGGAGAAAGCTTGCTGGGGTTTTATGTTTTGTTAACCTATTCTCAGCTGTTGGAGGTTAGTGGCTCCTCCTTCCCAGGTTTTAAGCTCGCCCCTCCCAACTTCCCAAGTTAGTAGGTCCTTTCATTCTACTGGATATAGATCCAATGTGGTCTTTCTCCCTCCTAATAGAGGTAAATGAGAATTTTAATCCTAATAGAGGTATATTAGGATTTTATCTGGTAGTGTTAGGACTTGCGAACAGGGTCTGCCTTGTCGTGGCTCGCAAGCTTACAATGCTTTGGCCAAAGGGTTAAACTAAATGACCCTTTTTCAAGAGAATATATAAGTATTTTACTGTGTATTTTTGTATTGTATTGTATGTCTTTATTTATATAGCGCCATTAATGTACATAGCGCTTCACAGTAGTAATACACGTGGTAATCAAATAAATAACAGATAATATAAATAACAGATCGTGGGAATAAGTGCTTCAGACATAAAAGTAACATTAAGGAAGAAGAGTCCCTGCTCTGAGGAGCTTACAGTCTAATTGGTAGGTAGGGAGAACATACAGAGACAGTAGAAGGGAGTTCTAGTAAGTGCGTCTGCAGGGGGCTAAGCTTTATATCATGTGTCCAATATTATCCACAGTGCTATTCATATGTTTGTAAAAGCAAGTGTGTCTTAAGGTGGGTCTTAAAGGTGGGTATAGTGGGTGCTAGTCGGATATTGAGGGGAAGGGCATTCCAGAGGTGCGGGGCAGTCAGTGAAAAAGGTTTAAGGTGGGAGAGGGCTTTAGATACAAAGAGGGTAGAAAGAATACATCCTTGAAAAGAACGCAAGAGTCGGGATGGTGTATAACGAGAAATTAGGGCTGAGATGTAAGGCGGGGCAGAAGAGTGTAAAGCTTTAAAAGTAAGGAGGAGATTTGAGTGTGACCTGCGGTATTTGATCGGAAGCCAGGAGAGGGATTTCAGGAGGTGAGACGCAGAGATAGATTTAGGAAAGAGCAGAGCGATTCTGGCAGCAGCGTTTAGGATAGATTGTAGGGGAGACGGGTGAGAGGCAGGAAGGCCGGACAGCAGGATTTTAGCAGTCGAGCAACAGAGGAAAGGGCGTATCTTAGTGATATTGCGCAAGCAAAAGTGACAGGTTTTAGAAACGTTTTGAATGTGAGAGGAGAATGTGAGAGGAGTCCAGTGTGACCCAAAAGCGGCGTGCTTGGGCTACTGGGTGAATGATCGTACTTCCAACAGTAATGTGGAAGGAGGTAGTAGGGCCAGATCTGGGAGGAAGTATGAGGAGTTCTGTTTTTGCCATGCTGAGTTTAAGGCGACGGAGGGCCATCCAGGATGATATTGCAGAGAGACATTCAGAAACTTTGGTTTGTACAGCAGGTGTAAGGTCAGGTGTTGAAAAGTAAATTTGTGTGTCGTCAGCGTAGAGGTGATATTTAAACCCGAGATGTTATTAGGTCACCTAGAGAGAGTGTGTACAGAGAAAAGAGAAGAGGTCCCAGGACAGAGCCCTGGGGTACCCCCACAGAGAGATCAATAGAGGAGGTGGTGATATCAGAAGAGACACTGAAAGTACGATGGGAGAGGTAAGAGGAGATCCAGGATAGAGCTTTGTTCCGAATACCAAGGGTATGGAGAATGTGAAGGAGAAGAGGGTGGTCCACGGTGTCAAATGCTGCGGAGAGGTCGAGTAATATGAGCAGAGTGTAATGACCTCTGTCTTTGGCAGCATGGAGGTCATCAGTTATTTTAGTGAGGGCTGTTTCCGTGGAGTGAGCAGTGCGGAAGCTAGATTGTAGAGGGTCTAGGAGAGAATAGGTGTTGAGAAAATGAAGCAAGCGAGAGAATACAAGACGTCCAAGGAGTTTAGAGGCAAAAAGCAGGAGGGAGACAGGTCGATAGTTAGATGGAGAGGTAGGGTCAAGCTTGCTGTTTTTGAGTAATGGTATAACTGTTGCATGTTTGAAGGAGGAGGGAAAGGTACCAGAGTAGAGGGAGGAGTTAAAAATGTGTGTGAGCGTAGGGATTATAGTAGGACCAAGAGGTTTTAGGAGATGGGAGGGAATGGGGTCAAGAGGGCAAGTGGTAGAGGAAGAAGATGAGATCAACAGTGATACATACTCCTCTGAGACTGTGGAAAAAGAGTCAAGGAAGGCAGGAGGAGAGTTAGGAAGAGGTGTAGGATGGGAGGAAGAAACAGACGGGATGTTCTGACGTATGAATTCCACCTTTTCCTTAAAATAGTCACCAAAGTCCTGAGCGGAGATGGAGGAAGGAGAGGCAGCTGAGGGTGGTTTGAGTAGAGCGTCAAAGACAGAGAAGAGTCGGCGTGGGTTAGACTTGTGTGTGTTGATTAGTAAAAAAAAGTAGGCTTGTTTAGCTTGCGAGAGGGCAGAGTTGAGACAGGATAGCATAAATTTGCAGTGAAGGAAGTCTGCGAGAGTATGAGATTTCCTCCGGAGGTGTTCAGAGGAACGAGTGTAGGAACGTAGCATGCACGTGTGGGAATTTAGCCAGGGTCTGGGGTTAGAAGGGTGAGGACGGCAAAGAGAAAGCGGGGCATGTAGATCAAGAGAGGAGGATAAGGCAGAGTTGTTGTTCCTGACCAGGTTGTCAGGGTCTGTAGCAGAGCCGGGAGAGGAGAGGGAGGAGCGTAAAGTAGACTCAAAGTCAGGAAGGTGAATAGAGCGCAGGTTTCTGCAGAACCGGAGGGTAGATGGAGTTGGAGAAGGGGTAAAGCGAGATAGAGAGAATGAGATGAGGTGATGGTCAGAAAGAGGAGAGAAGTTTTTAGTGAAAACCAGGTCGTGGTAGTGGCCATCCTTGTGGGTGCTGGCTGCAGTCCACTGTTGAAGGCCAAAAGAAGTGGTTAGAGAGAGAAAGCGGGAAGCCCAAGGGAGAGAGGGATCATCAATGTGGCAATTGAAGTCCCCAAGGAGAAGAACAGGGGAGTCTGAGGAGAGAAAGAAAGAGAGCCAGGATTCAAAGTGAGAGAAAAAGGCAGAAGGGGAATGAGTAGAGGAAGGTGGGCGATAGATGACTACCACGTGGACAGGGAGAGGAGATCTGGACAGTGTGAGCCTCAAAGGAGGGAAAAGCAAGAGAGGGAGGAATAGGAAGGGTTTGGTAACGGCAGAGAGAGGAGAGCAGGAGCCCTACACCTCAACCCCTGCCATCAGGGCGCGGAGTGGGGGAGAAAGAAAGGGAGGACAGCTTCCAGAGCAGAGTCAGACTGAGTGAGCCAGGTCTCAGTTATAGCAAATAGGAGCAGAGAGTGAGAGAGAAAGAAGTCATGCACAGAGAGGAACTTGTTAGAAAGGGAGCGTGCATTCCAAAGAGCACAGGAGAAAGGGAGAGAAGAGGGAGAGTGGCTGGGGATGGGTATGAGGTTGGAGGGGTTGACACCAGGAGTAGAGGTTGCATTTGGCAGGCGAGGACGAGAGCATGTAGAAATAAGGCAGGGACCAGGATTGGGAGAGATATCCCCAGAAGCAAGGAGAAGCATGAATAGAAAGAGAATGTGTGAGGAGGATTTGTAGGGGTGTGTTTTAGTGCAGGGGATATAGCTGTGTAGTGTCAGAGGACGCAGGTAAGAAAGGAGTTCATGTGAACTCAGAAGTGGCGAAGAAAGGAGAGATGGAGATATATGAATAGAGTTAGAGACATAATGAGCCTGGTAGAAGGAAGTGTATAATTTGAGAAGAAGTGAAGTCACAGCAAAAATAAATGGTAAAGGCAGCATCACAGCATTGTCATGTTGGATGTAGCATTGGGCTTCTCTGCCGTCTGTTGTATACATATTTGCCACGCTCAATAGCACTCCTTTTTGACACATATATATATTTTGTGGGGGCTCAGGGGTTCCCAAAAAGAACTTGCTTGGGTTTTGTGGTTTGTGGTTTGATACTCTGTCTGTTGTTCAGTAACACGCTGTAAGCATTCATTTGCGAATCCTGTCTGTGATAAATGTCCTTTTTTGATTGATCTGCACTATTGGCTCTGTCTCTCTGCTTTTGAGATCCACCGGAACCACTGCACCTTACCATTCAGGGTCTTCACTGGCACTGTCTGGATCTCTGCTTAATATCTTCTGCTCAATTGTGAGTAGGATTTTGCAGCCCTTTTACACATCATTTTCACTGTTTTTGCAATATTGCACTATATATACTTTTTCTTTACATGGCATCTATCACCGCTCCCCTATATTTTGGAGGAAATTAGTTTGTTAAGACTTCTGGAACAGTTTTTTATGGGTTGAGTGGAGGTGTTGCCTCCTTTATTTACTTATTCTGTTTTACACTTTATTCACATTTTGGTGGTGTAGATTTATTATTTACATCAATACTGCACCGACACACTTTATTCGAGCAAATACCCGGTATGTACCTGGCAGATACCTGGAATGCGCCGCTCCTCACCTCTGACAAGCCCCGTTGCGTTTGCCTTCCCAGCCTGGGTTCATGCCTGGCTGATGGGCGGCTGATCTGTTAAATGATAATGATTAGGATTTAATAGGCTGCAATGCTTCGCGTGTCTACCAGATGGCATAAATTCATGAATTGTAATGCAGTATATATATACTGTGCAGTATTGCAGCCAGCGGGAATAAAATGCTTCAATCCCTGCCGGAAAATAACTCAATGCACTCGGGCAGAAAACAGTCACAAACCTCAATACACCCGGGTATACCCGAATTCGTGGGACTAGCCGAGCTTGAATAAAGTGTGTCGCCAGTGTATATCACCATCACCATCATTTATATCACCATTTATTATATTTGAGTTCATTTGCACTTGTATCACTGGGTTATTTTGGGGTATTTTTAGCGACTGTTTGAGCGCATCCAGTGTTTTTTTGTACATGCCATCTCCATAACACTGATAAACCAAGCCATGTTGTCTGATCACATCACTCAGAGGTACCATGTACACTGCAAACATAGGCGATAAAATAGAGCCCTGTGGCACTCCACACGACAAAGGCACTGATGCAGAGAGTACAGTTAGGTCCGGAAATAATTAGACACTGATACAAGTTTTGTTATTTTGGCTGTGTACCAAAATATATTCAATTTACAGTTAACTAATGAATATGGGCTTAAAGTGCAGTCTATCAGCTTTAATTTGAGGGTATTCACATCCAAATTGGAGGAAGGGTTTAGGAATTACATCTCTTTAATATGTAGCCCCCTCTTTTTCAAGGGACCAAAAGTAATTGGACAATTGACTCAAAAGCTGTTTCATGGACAGGTGTGGGCTATTCCTTCATTATTTCATCATCAATTAAGCAGGTAAAAGGTCTGGAGTTGATTCCAGGTGTGGCATTCACATTTGGACGCTGTTGCTGTGAAACCACAACATGCGGTCAAAGGAGCTCTCAATGCAAGTGAAATAGGGCATCCTTAGGCTGCAAAAAAAAAGAAAATCCATCAGAGAGATAGCAGGAACATTAGGAGTGGCCAAATCAACAGTTTGGTACATTCTGAGAAAAAAAGAACGCACTGGTGAGCTCTGCAACACAAAAAGGCCTGGACGTCCACGGAAAACAATAGTGGTGGATGATCGTAGGATCCTTTCCAACAACCCCATCACAACATCTAGCCAAGTAAATAACACTCTCCAGGAGGTAGGCATATCATTATCCAAGTCTACCATAAAGAGAAGACTTCACAAGAGCAAATACAGAGGGTTCACCACAAGGTGCAAACCATTCATAAGCCTCAAGAATAGAAAGGCCAGATTAGATTTTGCCAAACAATATCTAAAAAAGCCAGCACAGTTCTGGAACAGCATTCTTTGGACAGATGAAACTAAGATCAACCTGTACCAGAATGATGGGAAGAAAAATGTATGGAGAAGGCTTGGAACGGCTCATGATCTGAAGCATACCACATCATCTGTAAAACACGGTGGAGGCAGTGTGATGGCATGGGCATGCATGGCTTCCAATGGTACTGGGACACTAGTGTTTATTGATGATGTGACAGAAGACAGAAGCAGCCGGATGAATTCTGAAGTGTATAGGGATATATTGTCTGCTCAGATTCAGCCAAATTCAGCAAAATTGATTGGACGGCGCTTCACTTTACAGATGGACAGTGACCCAAAACATACTGAGAAAGCAACCCAGGAGTTTTTTAAGGCAAAGAAGTGGAATATTCTGCAATGGCCGAGTCAATCACCTGATCTCAACCCGATCGAGCATGCATTTCACTTGCTGAAGACAAAACTTAAGGCAGAAAAACCCATGAACAAACAACAACTGAAGACAGCTGTAGTAAAGGCCTGGCAAAGCATCATAAAGGAGGAAACCCAGCGTTTGGTGATGTCCATGCGTTCCAGACTTCAAGCAGTCATTGCATGCAAAGGATTCTTGACAAAGTATTAAAAATGAACATTTTATTTATGATTGTGTTCATTTGTCCAATTAAATTTGAGCCCCTGAAATAAGGGGACTGTGTATGAAAATGGTTGCAATTCCTAAACGTTTCATACGATATTTTTGTTCAACCCCTTGAATTAAAGCTAGAAGCCTGCACTTCTATTGCATTTCAGTTGTTTCATTTCAAATCCATTGTGGTGGTGTACAGAGCCAAAATTATGAAAATTGTGTCAGTGTCCAATTATTTCCGGACCTAACTGTATACCATTAAAGATACTCTCTGTGACCTGCCAATGAGAAAAGGTTTGAACAGTGCCACCCAGTCCACAGAAAACCAGACACTCGATTAAAATCCCATGGCCCACGGTATAAAATGCTGCAGCGAGGTAGAGGACTAAGATCGAACAATCATCTCTGACTCATGCCACCAGAAGATTATTAAGCAATCAGACAGGGCTGTTTCAGTATGGTGCCATGCTCTGAATTCTGACCGTAATGGGTCATAAATATTAAAGATGGCCTTCCGGTTGGGTTGCAACACCTTTCTCAAAAACCTTCTTTAGGAAAGTAAGGTTTGATACTGGTCTGTAATTAAACATGCAGTCCAGATCTAATTAGGGCTTATTTAGAAGAGGTCACGCACGACACACTGGTTGATAAGGACTGATATAAAGCAATAAAACCTGCTATGAAATCAGTAATTATCCTTACTTCCCTAGTGTCATTTGTTGTGAAGGGAGGATTGCTGCTTTAATATATGTTTCATGTAAATATAAGGACTACTGACTTTGAAAATAATGTACAAAAGTGAACCTAGAAATAAAACAAGATCATACTTTATTTTTTGTTTTGTAAAGGTTAATCCGCCAAAAATACAAAACCTTATTATATAAATGATTATTATTACTAAGACATACTGTACAAGTATAGCAAGAGATGCAACATAATCTGTTTCATTAAGGTGTTTTCCCTCTTTAGTAATTGAGGGAATTGCTGTACACAGGCTATAAAAAGCCATCTATATCCAAACTCATGCAAAATAGGATTAAACCTACTGTACAGTATATTGACAATGGAGTTTGTTTCATCTTTGGACATGTCCATCACAAAAGCAACAGCCCAATTCAGGCTTCTTTGTAATATTATCAAGTCCTCCTGATATAAAATTCCATACACATCTTGTCTTTATCTCAACACATTTCTGTACAATACTGTGCTATGGTAGCCTTATTTCCCCTGGTTCGGATACCTCTTATTTAACCAACATAAAAGTTCCTCACCAATTACATACAGTATGAACAACTGTCTAGTGAGTGCAGTAAAGGGTATCACCAGGGCCGTTGACAAGGGGGGACAGATGGTACTACTGTCCCGAGCCCGGTAGGTTTACGGGCTGGGCCCTACCCTGGCACATCAAATGCCTGCAGTGGGCTCCCTACAAGGGAGATCCCTTCCTGTGCTCTCCTGCTCCTTCTCCCATTTGCTGAGCAATCAGTGGGCAGGGCCTCAGTCAGTGGGTGGGGGCATCATAAAGAGCAAAGGAGAGCAGTGCAAGGCTGAAGCTGCAGCATGTGGGACAGGCTGAGAAAAGGTGAGGGTATAGGGCTAATACGGGTAGAAAGACAGCCATGAAAGGAGAAGACACAGAAAGAAACAGAGAAAATCAATAAAAGATATGAAATAATGAAGAGGAGAAAAAAATATATGGGAGGAAAAATAAAGAGATCCGAAAGGGCCAAAGAAAAATATATGAGGGAAAAGAGTGAGAAAGATGTGAAGGGGAAGGGTTAGTGAGAAGGATGCTGGAGTGAAGAGAATCGTGAGGGTTAAAGAGATGACATGAAGGGGAAAATAAAAGAGACACACATGAGGATTAAAGAGAATGGCATGTATGGGAAAAGAAGAGCCTGAGATATGAGGATGTAAAATAATAGAAAGGAAGCATGTGTGAGAAAAAAAAAGAGAAGAGGGGGAGAGACAAAATGGCATTTAGAGGAAGAAAAGGATAGAGACGTGAAGGGGGAATAAGAGAGACATGCCCTAGGGAGAGGAGAGAAATGCTGGGGGAGAGGAGAGAGATGCTGGGGTAGAGAAGAGACGAAGATTAAAATGAAATGATATGAAGGGGAAATGGAGAAAGATAATGGAGGAAAGAGATGATGGTGAAAAATAAAGGAGAAAAGGAAAGAAGAAAATTACATTGGGGAAGGAGAGGAGTGAAAGACATCAGGAGGAAAGAGGCGAAATACATGAGAAGATGGGACAAGAGAGAGAGGCAAGGGGGAAAAAATTGGCTGACATGGGTGTAACAGAGATTAAGGGGAGGGGGGAAACAGAAAGACATGACAGAGTTACAATTATAATTATGTCAGATTTGTGGGGTCCCAGTCTTAAATTTTGTCCTGCACCCAAAGAATTCTGTTGGCGACCCTGGGTATCACATCCATATGAGTTTATTATTGATCATTCTGAGACTTTATTAGTTCACCTGCAATTACTATCTAATGGTCTTTCTCTTCTCTGTCAAGCAGAAAACACCAATACATTAAAGAATCCGCAAGAAGAAAATGAATTCCCCTTTGGAATGTAATCAACTTTTGACATTTTGTTTACATACTTTGTTTCCACTTAACAGCAGAAATAATGATTATAATGAAAAATGTGCTCAAATGTTCCAGAAAATGAACTCAAGGATTGGGGTGCTATTAAATAACAATTAGTGTATTATTTTGCAATAATATTTACCTTTGCAATTCCTCACTATCAATAGAACACACATTTAGTGACATATTTACTAAGTGGCGCACTGCATAAGACACCTTATAGTTCCCAGTGACACCTTACAGCCCATCCAATTTAATGTGCTGTACGCTGTGTTGAAAGGTATCTTATGCAGAGCACCACTTTGTGAATGTCACAGCCCAGCTCTGTTAGGGGTTAACGCACCAGAATGGGTGTTAACTCCCATTCAAGTAAACAGCAGGTGATGATGATTCTGCGGGCAAGTGTGTTCTATTTACACAGCCAAGAATGGCAAAATCAAACACTAATTGTTATGTATGAAAGAACACTGCTTAATACCAATTACAGTCCATAAATACAGTACAGTATGATTAAAAGAGTTTTCTTTACATTTATCCCCATCCCTCTTTTGAGCCATATGTTTGGTGTGTGTGTGTGTGTCTGTATCTCAGATACAATAGCGCAAACTAAATAAATCCAATAGATAGTCAATGATTAGAGGTTTCAGTGCTTATAAATACTAACAAATGAGAATAAAATACACATAAATACAAAAAGGTGTGCAATTGATAAAGGCAATAGTGGAAATCCTGTAAATAAAGGCAAACCAGTGATATCAGAGTCCTTAATGTGTCCTGGCAACACAGTGTCAAGAGTGAAAATTCAAATGTGATAGCAGCAGTGGCAGTCTCGCATCTTTTAGAAGGATGAACCACATCCACGGTAGATCTAAAAGAAATAGAAGAGAAAAAGCATGTGCCACATAGCGTGATTCTGAGTTTAAAATGTATTACAAGATAACATTTCCATTACTAATAATATCTTATAGTATATTGGTGTTTGGGTTTTCTAATATATTTAATGTACATTCAATTTATTGTACTTTATATATCAGTGGTATTTTCTTATGGTTCAATATTTTATGTATTGTTGTACCTGTCAAAATGAATTTATTTTTCTGCGTCTGTTGTATGCAATTTATATTCTGTACTTGGTTTCTCTCTATACTCATTTGCACTCTTAATCATTGGCTTACCCTGTGCACCCTTAGATTACTTACTGTATATTGCACAGCCTTGTGCAGTCAGTGTAATTTAAAAGAGGTGTGCACTTCACTATCCATTACCCCTGAGGAAGTCATATGGACTGGTCAAAATCGCTGGGACTCCGTTTTGTTGAGGGTCACGTCACGCGCTAACGTGAGCTATACAGTTCAGACGAACGTAGCGGCTAATTGGTAGGTGTTCACCGATCTCGTCAATCCTGCCTGCTGTATGTTCAATCACCTGGACTGTGCAAGGCCTGCACCAGGTAACTAGACGTCGCGGATGACCGTGTTTGATGTTGATGTCATTCACCGTGTGAGATGACCGGACCCTGCAACCACCATTGTATCGTGAAATGTTATCTCTAAATGCACTTTTCCTTACTACCTTGTAAGTGTGCCTAATCAAGTCTTTATCTTGTAATACATTTTACACACAATCAAGCTACTGTATGTGCACGCTCTTTTTCTCTTTCCTTTCATATATAATATAATACATATATATCCTTCCCTTAAATTCTCATTACCTCAAAGCAGAAGAAAAGTGGCAACAGGTACTGAAGAAGATGTATGCAAGCATAAACATTATACCCGGTTCGTAAGTGGGAAAAATACTTCACAATATGCAGTTGAAGCCAGCATGGCAAGGCCTCAATCCCCAAATATGAAAGATACCGAAAAGCAATGGTCCTTATTCTCTGAATGCCGGATTGTCCCTGGGCTTGACAGCATTCAGAAAAACGGCATGAAAGCAGAGGGTGCTAAGAATCTGCAGAGGTTAAACAACAGCTGTCATTTAAACCTAAATCTGGCTACATAGGACTGCCAGACTTTGTCCAGTGAAGCGACACTGCAAGAACTGGAAGATGAGCTTGAAAAAAATGTAATGGGATATTATTAGCCTAACTAAAGTAAAAAGAAAAGATGAAGGCTTCAATGTGCTCAAAAGTGGATACCTATTATATTACAGAGGTACAGAACATGGAAGAATCAGTGGTATAGGCTTCATGATTAATAAAAAATGGTAAAATAACATAGAAGTGTATGAAAGCTCATCAGAGAGAGCAGACGGGATTATAAATTCAGTTGACAGAAAGGCACAGGCTTCAAATTATCCACGTGTATACCGGAATTAAGTCACACAGACAATGAAGTGGAAGATTTCTACCATGAAATCAACCAAATTAAGAAGAAATTACCATCTCAAGATCATGATGGTTGATTTCAATACAAAGATTTGTGTCGAGCAGAAAGATGAAGGAGCATTTGGTAAGTATGGTTACGGCAACAGGAATACATATGGAGACAGATTGGTAGAATTGGCAGAATGCAAAAACTCCAATATCATGAATTCATTCTTCAAGAAACATCCAAATAAAAAATGGACATGGAATGGACCCAATGGAATAAAGAATTAAATTGACATTATATTGGCTAACAATAAAACACGTGACTGAAGACTGCACAGTTCTTAACTATTTGACACAAGAAGTGATCACCGATTGGTTCACAGCAAATTACATCTTTCTACAAAGATGGAATGAAGAAAACGGAATAAAAAGAAGAAAAAAACAATCAACATCAATAACCTGAAGAATAACAGCACAGGATTTTAACTAGAGTTGAAAAATTGCTTCAGCTTGCTTTAAAATGTATGGGAATAATTTAATAGTTACGAAAAACATATGAAGATGCTCCATGCTATGCAACACCCCCTAACATCCAGACCCCCAAACCATAATAAATCCAGCAGTGTGGCTGCACCGTACTCCATTCTGAGGCATACTTCTCCCAATTTGCAGCCACTTTACCTTTTGTTTCAACATTGCCCCCTATTCCCTCTAGATTATAAAGTCTCAGGAGCCAGGCCCTTATTACAGTACCTTCTGTATCTGTTTGTGCTTGTCAGTCCATACTTGTACAGTATGTTATTCAATTTATGCAATTTATGGTACTCGGTACACCAACTATACCAATCTATGGCATATGTTGGCGTTTTTGCAAATAAAAGATAATAATAATTACACCTGAAAACACAAAATGACAAGAAATTAAGCAATCCCAAGACCATCCACTAGTGTATAAATGAAGATGTAAGACAATGTTACTGCAATGTGGTGAAAAAGAGAATTGAAGATAATAGAAGTTTAAAGGAGATGAATCAGTGAAATAATTGAGAAAAAGTAAATCATGGCACACAAACTAGACAATGGATTAACAATAAAAGTTTGTATACTTATAAAAAGAGTTGAGGATGTCTACAAGAAATTGTACAAGAACACAGATGACACCGGCATAATCAGGCAGAGGAAGAGCGAGAAGAAACCACCAATAATGAAAAGGAAGCAAAGGCAATACAATTCATAAAGAATTGCAAGGCCCACAGGGTAGATGGAATTAAAACTGAAATTTTGAAAGTCAACCATTGACTCCTGAGGAAGCTGAACCGTCAGCAAAATGAGTAGAGTTGGATGCAGAGAGGATTGTGACGTGTTCTTGTTCCCAGACGGCCGTTACCGGAAGAAGCAGAGAACTTTGCCTGCTCGCGAGACGCTGAAATGCTGCAGTGCAGAGTCGTTGGACTGCAGAGACACCGGCACGACTTTCCACGGAGCTGGTGAGGCTGGAGAAAAGTCTCCTTGTTAGGAGAGTGGACTCCTGACCTGTTCCTTTCATTATTGCGCAAAAGAATGCACTTATTGTAAGTGTGAATTTTATATTTTACCTGGTCACATAAAAGTTGCATGGCAATCTGCACTATTGTGTCTTTCCATTTCTACCGAAATCCTCTTCGTTCATCTGGATCATCAAGGATTCATCACTATTTATGTGTGAAAATACCTGTCTATTGTTTGTAAAATGTGAGTAGCTACTCCACAAGATATTGTCCAGATCCTGCTGCTAACATTTTTTACGATATTGCACTATTGTCTGTTTCTCATTTTTCACATGATGCCACCCTACACCCTGATCCTTTGGAAGAATCTTGTTTACACCCAGGAACTTGGAGTTTGAGTGGATGGTGTTGTTTATATGTACTCATATATCACAATGTCACTTTAATTGCGTTGTATAATAATAATATAATAATATTTTACTTTCTTCATATCTTTTTCTTTTGGCACTGCACGTTACTTAGTCACTTTTTACTACACATAAAATTTACATTCACTGATTATTACCAGGGAGTGCTCATCCTGGATACTCTTTTGTTGCACATCGTCTGCAGGTGACAGACAGCTGGCTTGAAATGTTTATACAGCCACGTGGAGAAAAACAGCAAGTGATCTGGGGATGCCACAATGATTTTTTCTGAGCCAACTCTATGTTGCTGCAATTACAGTAGATGTCCCTGTTACTACTGGGGAATTCCATTGGGATTTTTAAACACTAGGGGCCACTACTGAAGTAGAAATGTGCATATGTCTTCAAATGTGATTCACAACATTTACTCACGGTTTTCTTTTTTGCATTTTAACGACATTTTCATGAAAAATCCCATTGTGCAAAACTTTTGACAATTTGGCTAGAGATTCCAAACTCTTCGCTACAATTTAGAGAAGATGGCAAAATCCATGTGTTTTATGACTAGAATATAGGGTCATGTGACCTCCACATTGACTTTAAGTGGTTAGCAATTTTTGGGGTTGATTTTCACAGAAAGTTCACCCCCCAAAAATAACAATTCTGTATATCTCTACTCACAGCCTTATTATGACTCATAGAACAATTCCTACATGTCCAGATGAGCGTAGAAAATCATAATTTGTCATTATTTTGTGAAATTACCAATATACTCTGACCATAAATGATTTAAACACCCTGGCACCCTGGATTTAAGTGTTAATGGAGCTCTAGACTTGGCTTTAGTAAGAACTTTCCATGCACAGTACATAATAATGGCACTTTCTGTAAATAAGGGGTCACAAAATATATTTGATTTCCAACTGTGTTTTTTTCACACGTAGTTTGTTCTTATACTGATAATAGTCTCTAAATCTGTAATCTTCATAGAAGTTACCTTTACATATATAGTTCTTTATTTGGATGGAAGGTGATTCTGTTTCATAGTTCTGCTCTTGTAGATAAATTTGAATGATTTGAAGTATATCCAAAACTCAGAAACCAGTTACAGAAACAAGTGCTTCAAAAAGCACTGTAATATTTACAGCACTTTGACTTCACTCATCTTCTATCTTGATATGTCCATGCATTTTATAGAAGACATGGAAAGAATTGTACTTTCAAGGAGATTCCATTTAGATGAAGGTGTCTTTACTCCAAAACTTAAATTAACATTAGGTCAGTATTGGTTACCAAGAAGCGATCTCAAAATTATTACATTCTATTCAACAGAAATTCTTGCTGACAAATACTGTACACTCATGACTTGGTGGGTGTTGAAAAATTCCCGATTCATTGAGCATATATATCGCCATAACAAACCTTGACTCTATTCCAACAAGAATTGAAATGCCGCTACCTCTAACACACCTGATATGCTGACAAATATGCCAACATCCAAAAATGCAGACTATTCAGATTACATCACTAACATCGGGATGGCATCAGATTGGAAGGGGACGTTTTGCGTGACATTTTTATGTTAGTTACAGGTGTGATCTGTGCTACGGTGGTAACTTCATACAGTATATGTCCACGTAATTCAGATGATCAATTCCATAGTATTTAATAGCAATGTTAAATCGTGTATCACAATCGACAGATGTAGCCTGGCTAACTGTCCCCTGAGCTGTGGAAAATAATTTGATGGTCAATGTCTCAGGTCAACTCGGTAATTACTACAAATTCCCCAAAAGATCGTTTGAAAAGAATGCAAGAGCCAAAAAACCATAGGTGATATGTAAAGATACCACAGAAAAAGAACAAGGTTTTGCATTGATATTTGCAAAAGTTTTGGAGTGTATTATGGTATTAGGGAAGTGTTTTCTATTCTTCTATGAAGTTGGCGTTGCCATTAGGAGAGTGCTCATATTAATTTTGCTACAGTATAGTGAGAGTAGGAGAATATTTTGATGCCCTCTTCTGACCACTACGTACTCAAGATTCAGCTGAGTGAGGAATGTGTGTAAGGTAAGTCTTTTCAGACTTTATCAATGGTTCTCTAACCTATACAGCTAATGAAATACAAATGTTTGAAACCTGTATGGAGTCTATGTATCAAAGCAAAATTTATGGTATTCTCATTTAAGAAAAAGAAAGAAAAAAGACATATTTTATTTTAACACGTCTAATGTAATTTTTGCCCATACTGTACTAGCACCAGCTTTGCCTTGAAACGGATTTTAGGCTTATGGGAGTATTAGGTAAGGGCACTGAATTGCCTGATTTTGAACACTGTTTGGTACAGAATGCAGTATTTCCAATTGGGTCACTGAGTACAGTATATCAAACTTTCCTCGCTGCGCCCCCTGCCTGATCTCCCCCCTCTCCTTACCTTGTCTTCGGCATCAAATGACGCTGCAGGGTCACGTGACATCATGTTGCCATGGTGACGCGTCGCAGAAGACAAGGTAAGGGAAGTTGGAGAGCCCTCACGCGATCCCCCGGCATTTAATATAAATGCCTTGGGGAAGAGTGCTGGACCTCTGCAACCGCCGTGTCCCCTTGGAAAATATTGCGCTTCCCCCCAGTTTGCGCACCCCTGTCTTAGGTGCTTTGGAATGTCTACTTATTAGACCTACACTACTGTACGTTGCAAATGAAACAGTTAATTTGTCCAGCTAATAAGAGTAATTACTCAAGAAGTGCAATAAACTAAGAAGGAATGTGCTCTCTTGATAGAGATATATTAAAGTTATACTTTTTAGGGATATATATATATATATATATATATATATATATATATATATATATATATATAAAAGTATGTATATATATATATTTATTTTCTTTAAAAGATGTATTATATTGTAAATAAAAGGAAAAGTAATAAACAAAAACCTAAATTATGAATAATGAAAAAAGTAACTATTTCAGAGGATTATTCTTATAAATCTTGCAAAACCCATTGATATACAAAATGTGCCCTTTTTTAGTATGACAAATTTCTTGACTAGCATAAGTTTTAGAGTTGCAGTACAAAAATATTATGAGAAAAATTATTAATAATAACCATCTACTCTTTGGAAGCAAAAAAAGGAGCTGCACCAAATGGGTCTAACTCGAAAGGCTGTTGTTGCGGTGTTTGGCTCTGCTGCTGTGCCACGCTGTGCAACACCAGTTCTGTGAAAGGCACTGAACCAAAGTCATCCATATTTAGATTATCACTGCTGTGATTTACCCCATGAAGAGAGCTCTGCCTAGGTCTGCCAGCTGCAGCTGTGTAATGATCTCCACGGTTGTCCGCAAGACCCTGATGTTGTGGCTGCCTTAAGTCTTGGGGGTGGAAAGGCTTGGCACCAAAAGGGTCCACCATGCTTTCGTCTGTTTGCAAAAGATTGCTGCGATCCTTTCCGTCGGTCAGTGAAACACTGATGTTCTCCTTTGAGTCAGATATAGTGAGAAACTCATTACTGCTCTGCGAGTCACGGCGCACTCCTTTTTTGTGCCTGCGGACTCTCTCGGGTGTGCGGTAACAAGGCTTGGCTGTTTTTTTTGTGCTTGACTGTGTGCCATGGTGACGCTTTCCATTGTTGTTTGACGACTCTGGTTTTGTTCTCCTCTGACGAGAGGATAGTTTCTGCAGGTTGCGCTGTTGTTTCACTTGGTGATGTGTTTGGCTTTCTGTTATCTCTTCAAATGGCACCAACCCAAAAAGGTCTTCTCTGCTATCAGATGTTTGGTTTGGTGGGGGTAGAGGCTGGAATAGTGGACACCCAAAAATATCCACATTTTCTGGAGAAAGAGGGGGTGTAACTTGGCAGTCAGCTTGCTCTAGCTTTCTATTGAATGGGGCCTTTGTGAATACATCAAATTCATCTGGTTCTCTCTCTCTTCCCAGGGCGTGGATTGATGTGTGAGAGATCTGGTCCTTCATACTATTTTTTCCTGGTTCAGACTTCTTGCCATGAAGGGAGAAAAATGGCACAGCTCCAAAAGCATCCAACTGCTGTTCAGAAGTTAACGTCATCACATTACTTGGTGTGTTAGGTACATCGGCAAATATAATGGCGTCTCCTTCCTGATGACTCAGAGTAGCTTGTACATGTCGACTATTAAGATTTACATTGCAGTCTTTTATCTTTGTGCGGCAATAGTCTGAATCAGAGCTGTGCTTCTCCTCTTCTTCATCTGGTTCATCCTCTGAATCCATAAGGAGAAGAGGCCTTTGCCCCAGATTTTCTGTCTCATTGTCATCATTGAAGACCCTGAGATCACTATGCAAGGTTTCTTCATCTTCTTGATCCTCTTCTTCACTGCTCTTAGGCGAGGAAGGTTCTGATTCAAAATCACTGTCAGAAACGGCTCTGTCTTTTGTTGTTGGCTTCCTGGAGGTAGTGTTTTCCGGTGTTTTGTGCCCCAACCTCAGCTCTCTGAAAGAGGGAGTCCGCTTCTTGTGTTTACTTGAGGTTTCGGAAATACTGCTTTCACTAAATGCCAGTTTATTAGCTATTGTTCCAAGGGAGCCTGTAAGACACAGTAAACATATTTCATAAAGCATAGATTTTCCAAAGGAATGTGGGAGCGAAAATTAAAAAAAATAATAGCAAAACTGTGCTTTATATTATTTGAAACAGAAGAATGGAATTAGGATTTACGAAATTATATGCTGTATATAATATTTTATATTATCATTCAAAACAAAACTATGGAAAAGTTCCATCATTTTATGTCACATTTACAGTATAGTCAATGTTTGTAACTGGTAGTATCATTTTAGGGATATGAAAAAAAAAAAGATATTTCATAGTAGTCAAGCCAGCAGCATTTTATTGTTTTTGCATATACATATTATTATTATTGCAGATTGCTGTAGTGCTGCTGACCATTGAAATTCGATTAAAGGCTTTTTTTGAAGTGAAACTTCTTTGCTGGCGCCTACAGGGTTTCATGGGAAAAAATCCTTGTGTTGAAATGAAAAACCGTAATGTGAGTGACGTCACGGTACTAATAGGCGCGCGTGGCCATCGCGCTTGCGCCCGTAACGCTCGTGCATGTGCAACAAAACACTATGTCAGGTCTCGGTGTACATGAGCAGTGGCGGCTGGTCTCGGTGCAACTGTGCAGTGGCGGCCGGTCTAGGCACATATGCGCAGTGGAGGCCGGACTTGGCGCACATGCGCAGTGGCAGCTGGACTCGGCACACATGTGCACCACCCGCCAGTTTGGTCCCCAGCTCAGACGCAGGAGCAACAACAACCCAGCTTGGGAGACACCAGAGGCACGCACATACGCACACACACAGAGGCACGCACACACGCACACACACACACACACACACACACACACACACACACACACACACACACACACACAGGCACACACACACAGAGGCACTAGAGACAGACACACACAGAGTCGCACACGCACAGAGATGCACACAGAGATGCACACGCACACGCAGAGACACACGCACACACACAGACAGTTAGTATAACCTGTGATGTGCTCAAGCAGAAGGTGTTTGAGGGGAGGTACATAGGACCCAGCACCTTCAAGGGCGTGTTCTCTTCCCTCTCACATGGGCCCTAATTAATGAGCTTCAAGGTAAAAGGAAGACAGACAGTTTACTGCTGCTGCTGTGCTGATCTGAAGGCCCACATACACAGACAGCCCTGTGAGAGACTGCAAGGGGGCTACTGCCTGTCCACAGGTACAGGGTGCAAGGTGGGGAAAGAGCTTAGCTCTCCCACAGTTAGTCAGCGACTAAGATGTATTAGTCAGTACTCCCCAAAGTGGAGTTAGGTTCTTTGTTTATGTTTTGTTCTTAATTTGTATCCTGTAAATAAACCCCCTGTGCAACAAACTCTAAGTTTCCTGCCTAAGATCCTACGCTGTGATGGAGACATCACAAACCATATCAGTGCAAATAGCTAAAACAGAGGTGTGTGCGAGCACGCGCGGTCTAAGTCAAACTTTTTTGCGTTTTGAATTTTAATTAAAAATATCACCATCACAAATACAAAGAAGTTTCACTTAAAATGCGCGTGCTCAGCACACACAACTTTTTTTTTTAGTTAGGTGGAGAGAAGACTTGTAGAAGAAGCACTCCAACAACTGTATAATTTGCTGCTTGCTCAGACCATTCAGCGGCTGCAAATACACATGCAGTATATGGAAGAGACTGTCACACCAGACTGAAACAATAAAAACAATTTATTATTCATACATCTGGTGTGACAGGCTCTCCATATCCTGTTTTTTTAGTTAGTTGTCAGCTCCTGCAACCCTACAACCTTGAGTAATAACTTCCACACCGGGGCTATTTGTGAGCAAAAAGGGCATCTTGAAGATTAGAGGTCAATTAGCAGCCACACATTCTGTAAATATGTATATTTAAAACCAAGCACTTACACCGTGAAATCTCATATTCACTTTAGTAAAAATAAATCAATCAATAGTGACAAATTGCAGAATAATATTGCGATATTTGTTTCTCTCATACAGGCCAGGTTATGAAGATGTCTATCAGAGCGCAATTACGCATTAACTACAGGTGACATGACTGTAATTTAACATGGGATTGAGCTCTGATACCCCTTATGAGATGAATCTCGATGAATTATTCAGTGAATCTCCTGTGTCACATACACTGCAGTGCTAAGGGGTAAAACAGTTATATGAGACCGTATGTATTAGTTGAAGGTCATGGTGTGACCTGCAACAACTGTCTTATTTAAAATTAATTAAGCAAAGAGGTGAAATAATATTACTGTACTGGAATGTTATCTACCCTCTTATTGGACGCTTTGGTAAAGCAGGCATTGAGGTTTATCATAGGCTTATTTAGCATTAAAAAAAGTGTACAAAATATCCAGATTATAAACATCCACATCCTAATCAACCACATACTGTATTGTAGACCAGTAAAGGTTTTTCAAGTCTCCATTTTCTATTGACAGACAGTACATGACTGTTACCAGAATACACTGGGATTTAGAGTTAGAAAATAAGGACTTGATCAAAGAGTAAGGTTGATAATGCTGCATCTTCTGTGGTTATACCTGACATCCAACCCCAGATAACCTGTGTGATAATGATCCAATTATGAATTTGTATCCCCATTTGCTGGAACTTTATAAAACAGGTGTCAGGTTTGCATTGTCTCGAGGACAAATGCTCATCCCTTCACCATCAGTCAGAGGAACATCTTTAATCATATAAGATCAGCCCAGTCTTCAAGGAAATGTTATGTTCTGATGTTCTTTTTCCCATCATCCGATTAAAGCTGATGCATGCCTTGTAACTAGTAATTACATGCCTTCTACTGCATTGTCATTTGGGGTGGGAGCAACATGCTTTAAGCTTTCTCACAATCGGTAACATACTGACACCAGCATTTCACAGTAAATTTGCCACATGTCAGGCCCAAGGATTATTGAGACGTTTCACCTAAATCTGCACTATTTCTTTGAGAACCGCCAGAGAAGCAGCTGCTCAGCATTGCTGGAGATTTACAGCTCTGCTGCTGTTTTCAAGAAAGACAAACACTGGAAATTAAAAACTGTCTCTGAGGTTTATCTCCAATGTAGGGCAAACATAAAAAAAATTCATCAGCTTGTTATGACAATTGTTTACTTGCCAGTATTAAACAGCCAGAATAGGGATTTTTGATGCTGTATTTCTTAAATTCAAGAATACAAAATTGGTTCTGGGACATCGATAGACAAGGTCACTTTACAAAAAAATAACACATTAAAGGCAAGTTAATACTTTTTCTTTTGCCAATGAACTTTCATGTATGAACATGCACCATGACCTTTTAGGTAAGACTTTGAAATCTATGGGGCAGATTCATCAAGTGCCCTTGACTTGAATAAGTTAACACCTGATCGAGTGTGCTAACCTGTACCGGTGCTTGAAGCATCTGCCTGTATATATGCTAAATATTATTTGTGATGAAGAGGGCCAAGTTATTGCACTGAGCACCATGGAGAGACACATGTTTAAAGAGTGGATAGTTCTACTTTACAAAATGTAGTCAATATAGTAATTTAGCAAATAAACATATAGTATATAATGTCTATATAAGTGCATTCAAGCAGATGGCAAATATCCCTTATATATTAGATCAGTGAAAGGTAACATGAAAAACTTGAGCTGCCCTCACATTTCTCACACATACATATGATGCACAGGCAAAAAGGGCGTTGCAGCCATGGGTAGGGGCTTCTCCCCACTGTAACTCAAACTGCTGGGAATTTTGGCAACAAATGATCACAAATAGGAAAGTGCTTCAAAGATCTTGCACTGCTGGCAAAGTGTATTAAAGCCTGCTATAGAAATCAAAGGATGCTCATTATATTAAGACTCATTAATAATGGCTTTAAGAGTGGCAAAAATGGCATTTAATTACTTTTAAAAAAATCACTATCTAATATTACAGAACAGATTTATATATATAAAAAAACCGTAAGATTTCACATGTTTTGCTGCTTTAGGCTGCGGCCACGCTGATGCGACACGCGCTTGGCGCGCTCCCTATTATGTAATGGCCATGCTGACGCTGCGCGCACTTGTGCATGTACGCTTACAGTAGCAAAGTTAAGCGCTTGGGGAGACACGGAAAATTGATTTTCAAGCGCGCTGAAGGGTCACATGACCCTTCAGCAAGCAATCAGCACCAGTCAATGCACACAGCCACACACAAACACAGACATAGCCCCGATCCAGCCAATGACACGCCCCTGGCCACGCCCCCCGCTCGCGCTTGCAAAATTCAGCAGGACAGCCAAGCGCTCATGCTTGGAGAGTTGGTGACGTCACCGCTCTCAAGCAAGAGCGCGCTCAGCGGCAGCGTGGCCGCAGCCTTATACAAACTTCAAGCGTTCTTATACTTGCTGTATGATACAGTAAATGGCATCACAAATTAATCATGCCTGCCTCTTTAGCAAGAGAAAAATATATAGACATTACAATGATTTTATTTGAGATTTTATTTGAAATAGCACACTTGAATTTCGAAACATTTTTCGCCTAAAGTTTAGCTCACCTGTGCATACCTTCCAAAAAAAGTTTGAACTCAGGCTTAATTAAATATTCCGTTAGTCTCCTTACAGTTGCTACATAATTACAGCTCGTTATTCACAGTTCCACCATTCTTTTTCTTAGGCAGCAAAACTGCTTAAACTAGATGCACTACTGTATGCAGAACTTGCCTGAGCCAGAAATGAAAGGCACAGAACCGAACGCATCTTCTGAAATCTGGTTCTGTGGAGCAGAAAGAGGTTCTATACTGGCGTCTGTGGAAGACCTGCGCTCCTCGATTCTGCCTGAAAAAAATAAAATAAAACAGAACAAAAAAAATAAAATAAAAATGGCGGCATGCATGCCAATCTATATTGACAACTGGTAGATCAAAGAAATAAAGAATGAAAGTAAAGAAAGGAAATAAAGAGATCTCTGCAGGTGAAAGGAAGTAATGACTAGTGCAGAGGTCTTACAGTATTTGACCCAAACAAGTCAACTTTTTAAGCTAGCAGTCAACGTTCCAGGATAGCAAATAAAAATATAATGAAATACAAATAAAAATTGTAAATATATGGTGAAAATATGAATTAGTACATATGGGTCTTCCTTTCTAACTCCTGTTTCAATGTCTGATGATATCAATAGAAACAGATTTGTAGACGATTTGTGCTTGTATGGTACAACATATCCAGTACCGTATGAATAGTTTATTATACTGTAGTATTTTCTGCAGATTACACCTTATTGTAAGGGTTACTTATACAGTAGGATTCAAATCATATTGCATATACACATTGTAAATTACAGTGTTTTTAATCTATCGTTGTGTTTATCATGAAATAAGAAAATACTGCGGTGGACTCCTCTGTTCAAAAGTATATTGACTTTTAAAGATGAAGAACCAATGATTTCCACATACAGTATAATATGACACTAGGGTGGTCTTCACAAAAAGATATCCAGTTTATTAGACACAAGGAGCGTCGTATTGAAACCATTTGCCAGCGGACCGAAACGTCGCTCCTGGTCTAATAAACTGGATATCTTTTTGTGAAGACCATGCAAGTGCCACTACTTTTGTGTATTTGGACTGTCGGTGGTACTGTAGCTGTTTGTATGCAGGACCACTGGTGTTGAGCACCGGTGGCCAATATACCGGATACCACGTGTGCACCACTTCTTGAACACATATAATTTGGAAGAGTGTGTGTGATATGGTTTGGGATTTAATGATGAATACAAGGGAAGCATGTTTATAGAGCGTACACATAATTCTGCTTTTCCAAAACGTTCAATCACATTTGAGGTTGATCAAAATAATTTCCTTCACACTTTTATAATGAACATATGCATGATAACATACATGTATGCCAATTTATTACCACAATGAGAACACAGAGATTTTAACATGCAGCAACACTTGTTTTTAATTTTCAGATTATAACTTCTTAATAAAAACAAATTATATAGAAAGGAATTATTGTAGCTACAAAGTTTTGTTGGAAGTAAAATTACAATATATATATATATATATATATATATAGAATTCAATGCACAGCCGGCACACCAAATGCAAGTAAATAAGTTTTGGTGCTTTTCCCATAAAGCAATAACAGACCATACGATACCGGTTGCAACACGACATCAAGGGACAGCACGCAGGTAAGTAAATCAAAAATGTTCTATATTTGATAGAAGACACAAAAATATAGAACATTTTTGATTTACTTACCTGCGTGCTGTCCCTTGATGTCGTGTTGCAACCGGTATCGTATGGCCTATATATATACAGTGTTCGACAAACCTATACATTTGCTCGCCCCGGGCGAGTGGATTTAACCCCCGGGCGAGTAAATATTGGCCCAAGCAGCACACGTTTGGTACTAGGTGGCGAGTAGATTTTTTTGTGTGGCGAGTAGATTTTTTGGTGATTTGTCAACCACTGTATATATATATATATATATATATATATATATATATATATATATATATATATATATATATATATATATATATTTATATTAAGTAAAAACCGTTTTTTTGCTTCATTCATTGTAACACCGCCAGAAGAAGAGATCAGTGTATCTCGAAAGCTCGCACAAATAAAAGCATTTCGTTAGCCACATTACGGTATCGTCTATTCATTTTTGATTATTAAGCTCAGCTAACACAGTACAGATAGATACATATCTATATATATATCTATATATATATCTATATATATATATATATATATATATATATATATATATATATTTAATAAACATACTGTAAATTCCCATTTAAACACAAACTTTGAAAAAAATATTTATATAATATTTATACAATATAATAACTATTGGAGCAATTCTAATACAATTATCTTTATATTTCCCCTTAAGCTAACATATTCTTCAGCCCTCATTCAGAAAGGAGAAGTTTAAGCAGGATAGAACAAACATGGGAAACACAAAAACATACAGTAAATAACTTTTCAGACTTATACTGTAAATTATCAAAATAATACAGCACCCACAATGTATTAAACATTCTTATTTCTCTTTAGTATTATATACTATCTTTATCCATTCTATTTTTAATATTAATTCGCACTATTAGTTAAGATATGTTTTGTTTTTTTTTAAATAAAGTGTACAGCACATTTTTTTAAAGCTGTGGAGGTATACAAGGAAATCGAAAGTAAATTGTTGAAATAACAAATAAGATAATTGTTGGAATAATCTAATTAGTTCAGTTTACTACCTAGTACCTAATGGTATACACAGTCTTAATTAAGAAGTATTTTTTCTGCCTAATTGTATCTATTTTGCTTCACTTTATTACGGTTAGAAAGTTTATTGTCATTAACATGATTATAATGATATCACTATAGAGATTGATTGGGAGTGATTTAGGGAGGAGGATTTTCAAAACAATGATTATATTTCTTCTTTTTAACACTTATGTGATATCATATATTCATACATAACTTTTTGTAAAAAGAGAAAAGTTGATAAAGTAATGTTTTTGTGAGATTATTATAAGTGTATTTATAAAAAAACTTTTTTCTGTTAGGAATATGAAATTGATCACCAAAAGGTTCCCATTATATTGCACTCAGCCTGTAAATTGCTAATGATTGAACAGTAGGTGTCCCAGAGTTGCATTGTTAGTGCAAGACATCAAGGAGGTAAGTACAATGAAAAAATGAAAAAAATAATAACATTTTATTAAACTCTTCTATCAAAAAAAACACTCTAAAAATATTAAAAATCTTGCCTCTATTGTTAACACAGTGTGTGCTGTTTACTCCATTAGTGTCCAATAGTACTTGTGCCAGAAAACACCCTGGATACCAAATTGCCTCCAGGTGCTAGTATATGCAGAGGTTGGGAAAAGAAACACCCTAATCATGGGTATACATCTCAATCTTGGTTTCCCTGTCTGAGACAAAATGTTCATGTGTATGATGCTACAATTTGCAACAGTTCACAGTGCATTCACTTCTGTGGTATAAACAAAGCAACAGTAAATACTGTATGTCAAGCAGTGCTGTTAAGGTTATACACTTGTGAATCCTATAAACAAATGTTTACTTGGCAACTAAACGGTTAATATATTTAGGTCAAAATTTACACAGCTATGGAACTTTTTTCCAAAGATGAAAGAACCTTTTAAAGATAGAGTGGTTACATAGCTGAGTCTTTCACTTCACTGTTGAAGATCCAAAGTAGAGTATGTTGCTTTGTTGAAGTATTATTGCAGAAACATTGTTTGAAGTAAATGCAGGATATTATAAACAGGTTTGTGATGCACAATATATACATACAGTATGAGTGGATCCGACAGCTAATGCATTTCATGCTAGGGAGCCAGAATCCCTTTTCAAAACAATGACGTGCTGGTCCCCCTGCCGGTAAAGGCAGGGAAGGAGTTATAAACAGTGAAGGAGTAATGCACAAGCAAATTAAACTGGCATGGGGCTTACAACACTTTGGCCAAAATGTTAAACTAAAAGACCATTTTATTTAATAGATATCTATACATATATATTTAGGCACTGTACCGTGTATAGGTTTCACTGGATGTGCACTGAGCTCTGTCTGTGTTTCATGTTCTGTCTCTGGTTTTAAATATATATCGCCATGCTCAGTAGCACTCCTCTGTGACACCTATATGCTTATATATATGTTGTGGTTATTTTGGGGGTTCAATATGAGCTTGCAGGTGTCCTGTATGTTTTACAAATCTTGTTCAGCTGGTCTTAGCTGATTGGAAGGTGGCTCTTCCTATCTTGTTGAAGCTCACCCCCTCCCTCATTTAAATGGTTAAAAGCTCAGTCCATAGCATCTCCCACTCTCAGGGGAACTTGCTTGCTTGCAGTATGATTGTGACAAATCTAATACATAGTGCTTTTCCTGGTAATGTACAGGTTAATAAAAGCTTCAATCAGACTTAGAACTAGGCAACTAATTTTGACAGATTTATTATAAATCATTCTTCCTGGTAATGCACAGGTTATTAAGAATTTAAATTAGTGTTAGGGACCCTTGAGATGTGGTCTGCCGTGTAGTGGCTCAGGGGCTTACAACACTGATCTCAGACACGCTATTAGAGAGGGTTGGGGCTCCTTACAATGCATCTGATCTCAGACACGCTATTAGAGAGGGTTGGGGTTCCACACAATGCATCTGATTTCAGACGTGCTATTAGAAAGGGTTGGGGTTCCTTACAATGCATCTGATCTCAGACACGCTATTAGAGAGGGTTGGGGTTCCACACAATGCATCTGATTTCAGACGTGCTATTAGAAAGGGTTGGGGTTCCTTACAATGCATCTGAACTCAGACGCGCTATTAGAAAGGGTTGGGGTTTGTAAGACCATGTGCAGATGTACACACAAGGAGAAATTTTGGGAAATAAAAACATGGCTTTATTCAGCCTGTCCCTCTAACAAGGCAAAGCATACAAAAAGAAACAAAATAAACAAACATCTATCCCTGTGTAAGGGCTAACTCACTTCCCAGTCCCTCTCTACAAGACTGGGAGGAAAAGCCCCTTACCAGTCTATCACCCCAAAGTCTCAAAAGGTACCTCAATGCAGGTGGCCTTTCATGTCAGTCTCCGGAGTCTGGATAGTGGTCTGCTTGAGGGTCATGCGTCCTCTGTGTCGAGGCATAGAGACCTGGTCCCCTTGTGTCTCCCTGTCAGAACACAGTTCTCCTGTGTGCTCAAGACTCCCCCTGGGTGCAGTTTCAGCAGGAGTTTTAAACCCGTCTGATTACCAGGTGGAGACTGGTTAATTGTCTAGCTGCAATTAACCAGCTCCCTGTTGGTTTCTCAGACTACTGAGGCTTTGTATTGCAGCCTCATTGAGACAGGTTGCTTCCAATGCATTTGATGTTAGACGCGCTATTAGAGAGGGTTGGGGTTCCTTACAATGCATCTGATCTCATACGCGCTATTAGAGATGGTTGGGGTTCCTTACAATGCATCTTCAACAAATGGTTTTATATAAAATAAGTAATGGGATTAACACTAATACATTTATTCTATCACTTGACCTGATGCACATATTTATTTATTTATAAAATGTTTTACCAGGAAGCAATATATTGAGAGTTACCTCTCGTTTTCAAGTATGTCTTGGTATATGTCAGCAAGCATACATTTACTCAACAATTTAAACAGATAGGAGTATGAAAGCCACAGAGGAAATTAGCCAAAGGGCGACATAGGACTGGGATGACCTCTGATTAAACTTTTGTCAGAGGGGCTGAAATGTGATTGGTTAATGGGAAGCAGGTGAATTAGATGGGAAAGGTGTAGGTTGTTACCAGGTGGAGAAAAGGCAGGTGTTTAGGGATTGGTTGAAGGTGTGTTGCTAGGCTGAGGGGAAGGATCAAATCATTGACTGAGCAGTGGTAGGCAGGGAGCAATCAAGTTTGGGCAGGAATTTGGGGATGTAAATAAAGGGCAGATGTACAGTAGCAAGTTATTATCACTCACCTGTGAAGACTGGATCAAGATTCCCACCCTTCTCTCTCCGCTGTTAATGTATACGTTTATGTTATATTTATATAAAATAATATATATAGATAAAGAAAGGTGGTTTATTTGTCACAGCACAAGTTTGGAGAAGGGTTAATTCCGAGCATGGTTATCTGTGCATGGTCTCAGGAATGGTGTTAAATTGTTGGTTTGGTTGTGATGGGAGAAGCCATTGTTATTTATGAAATATGTTTCTGTAGCTGGGAGGCAAGAGGTTATCTTCATTATGATGGTTAAGTAAATTGTTTTGCGGCCTAACCACCACCTTATTTTTGTGTCTAGTGTAAATTTCAATTAAGCTAATTTTAGTTAAAGGGTAATGCATCATACAGCTTCACCATGTGAAACACAGAAAATACTGTGTTAGATGAGAGATTTACTTGCAGCTTCAAGTTGTGAAAATAGATATATGTGTTGCAAGCCCTTTTGGCACTAAGATTACATCACTCTTACACTCCACTCCATTAAATCATTTCAAATTATTGTGTATTGGACCCCTTGTGGGATAAGACACCAATCATATGCTCCTAACATGTTATATGCATTTCCTATCCTGATACTTACGCACATTCTTTCAGTTATTAAGGAATACATTCTGTTAATATTTCCTATTTAATAGACCATTTTATTGTGTTTCAAAAACACAGCAGAGCATTATAGAAAGTCTTTAGAGATGGTAATGATACTGCATTAACAAAGAAGCAAAGTATGTTGTACAGGAGCTGTCATCAAAGATAGTCAGTGCTGTGGCACGTTCATCAACAGGGAAAATTACAGTAAAATATTGTATGCAATTATACAAACCCTACGATAGCAGAAGAGATTTATAATATGATCTGGGGAATATTATGGGAGATACATTCAAATTGGGGCAATATATTTCAACTTTCACAGAATACATTATTATTGTGCTACGCAAGCCTTGGAAGCAAAATACAGTATTGTTATTTTATAATTTTACACAATCGCATGGGACAGTTGAAAAGTGAAGCTGTACTAGATGTTGTTATTATTTCAATGAGGATTAGTAAAGTGGTAACAGCATTTGTCTTGAAGTTGGGGAACCTGTTCGAACTGCTGTACCTGCTCCTTATCACCTTGGGAAAACAGACTTGTGATCTTCCAGTGCCTCAGAGTACATACAAAAGGCTCACTGTACCTGAACTCTAAGTACAATACAATGTCATATATGCTGCACTTCTGTCCCGTTTAGCCCAAAGGAGTTTAAATTAGTTAGCGATGGAGTAGAATATTTATAGTGGAATTTACTGACATTAAATAGAACAACTTTCAAATGACTCATAAGTTATGTGGCTCTGTGGTGTGTGACTTGATTAGTAATTTTGTTATTTAAGACACACTGTATATGTGTGCATATATATATATACATACAGGCATACCCCGCATTAACGTACGCAATGGGACTGGAGCATGTATGTAAAGTGAAAATGTACTTAAAATGAAGCACTACCTTTTCCCCACTTATGGATGCATGTACTGTACTGCAATCGTCATATACGTGCATAACTGATGTAAATAACGCACTTGTAACAGGCTCTATAGTCTCCCCAGGAAATAGAGAGCGTTGATGGCGCACTGCCAAGGAATCCTGTAGAGATTATTCAGGAAAGGAAACAGCCAGGCCACTCCAGATTGAGAAAAAAAGCTTCGAATTTATTGCATGCTGATTTAGACACAAAAAACGGACAGGTAAACGCACCTACGCGTTTCGTACTTAGATCTCGCTGATACAGGCGACTGGATTAGCCGCCTTTGCTCCGCGAGACGCGCGAAAGTGACGTGGCGCGCCATTGGATTAGAGGTGGTTTAGGTAAGTATAAATTAGCAGCATTAACACACTGTGGTCACCTTGATAAAGTACACTAAGTACGAAACGCGTAGGTGCGTTTACCTGTCCGTTTTTTGTGTCTAAATCAGCATGCAATAAATTCGAAGCTTTTTTTCTCAATCTGGAGTGGCCTGGCTGTTTCCTTTCCTGAATAATCTCTACAGGATTCCTTGGCAGTGCGCCATCAACGCTCTCTATTTCCTGTGGATCTTCAAAGAGATGGACCGCACGCCGCCCACGACACGAGTGCCCCCCTGGTAGTACAGGTAAAGAGCCGCAGTGCCTTTTATGTATCCCTGCTTACCACGGTCACTGACCATTTATTTATGATATACTGGTTGGGTTTAATTTATTGTAATCTAGTGTGAGTGTGAGTGTGCTGATTCCACGTCTGTCCCACCAGTAGTTAATCAATTCTATTGGGGGCACTCCTTCGTATGATGGATTAACCCATTGTGGTTTCAAATAATACTGGATATCCAATTCAGGACTGGTTTCAATTGGAAGCATCACATCCACTTTGTTTCTATAGTCTCCCCGCTTGTGCACAGCTTCGGTACAGGTAGGGAGCCGGTATTGCTGTTCAGGACGTGCTGACAGGCGCATGCGTGAGCTGCCGTTTTGCTATTGAGCGATATGTACTTACTCGCGAGTGTACTTAAAGCGAGGGTCCTTAAACCGGGATATGCCTGTTTACATACATACACACTTACTAAGGGGGAGATTCACTAAGGTCCGTGTGGGCTAACACACTCCATCTGGCGTTGGCTGCCATTCATGTCAATGGCAGGTAAAGCCGGATCAGGTGCGTTGGCCCACAATGGACCTTAGCTGTATTGGTCCTGAGGTAGTGTAGATTAATCGGACTGTAAATTGTGATACTGTACCATTTATATGTTCATCGTGATAGTAGATTAAATTATTATAATGTAAAGAGCTTTTGAAATCTCACTTGTCTTTTTTTCCCAAGTGTGGTTTGCACACAGCCCTAATGAGGGCTGTGAGGTTTTCAAAGATCTGTACATTATAATTGTATTTATAAAGAACTTTTATGTTGATTCACTAAAAGGTATAGCAAACTACAATAAACAAAAATACTCCGAATTTGAAACACTGGAAAATCTATGTTGTTTTGTGAGATTAGAGGTTGCAAAATATTACAATACTCTTGTAAAACTGTAAGACTCGCGAAAGCATATATCTTATGGTGTCATGAAATAAATCAAATACATAATTTAAAAAATAGGTAATAGTTCACTAAACTGGTGAGTATTTGTCCTCTTTGTAGAACCACCATTTATAGAAATAAGAGGTATAAACTACGGAAATAGTAGTTAAAGTGTAGAAGAAGGACAGAGAGAAAAGGGACCAAGCAAGTTCAAGCAAAACAAACAATAGAGATGAAAAGGTTTATTCAACTATTACCATGTCAGAGAACAAGAAAGCCACTTATCAATTGGACGATACAAAACATTAACATATTGTGAACAGGACCAAGTCTTCTTTCAGGCGTCTTCAAAGGGCATCACTGGTCCATCAAACTGGTAACAATGGAGCAGCCAACAACCAGGACATACTAAGAGTCCCTTAGTATACTGTTTCAAGAGGTTAGATATACAGTACAGTATCATCAGTGGCTGGTTTTATTTCCAGTAGGAGTTTTCATTTTTTGTTTTTTTCTTTTCTGCTCACAAACGTCTCCTATAAAGCTGGATGCAATGTTGCCCTCAGACGCTCAGAAAGAAGTTTCTATGACAAAATGGTGGCCCACAAGCCAGGGCAGTCTCTGGCAATGTTAGATCTGTGTCCATATTTATTGTGAAGCAAAATAAGCCTCCAATTGACCCTTACTTGATCTCAGAAGGTCAAATTCCCTGTCCAGTAATTCTTCTTCAGTTAGCTTGGAGAAATTATCGTCTCCAAATGGATTCCAGCTTGACATGTCCGGCGGGTTACTGTTCTGTTTTGGAAAATTGGAAATGCTTTCTGAGTCTGGCATACCGGCGGATCTAAAATTTGGAATGTGAGAAAAAGAAAAATCAATATAAGTTTAGGCGTTGTGCTGCCACAGGGATTCCCAATGTGTTGCTGGCAGCAAAGAGATTACAGAGAAATCATCATCAAAACAACATCATATTAACAATATTTATTATCAAGACTGACACTGACTTCCTTATCTTATTTGCCTTGAAACTTCTAGAACTCTTGAAAGCTTAATAATCACAGCAGATCTTGCTACATTCTTCTGCTCATAATGCAATAACTTTCCCTGCAAAAGAAACCACCTACGGTATTTTCTTGTTACTAAACCCAAAGATCACCATCACTGTCTCATGATTTTATGTTCTTTTATAATGAACCCTCCACTTGTTCCTAGTCTGAGGCACTTTAGCACACGTAGACTTTGGAGCTGTTTCAACTCCATTACCGTATGTTTTTTTTTTTTTGCAGTAGTGTATATCAACATCGTGACCGAAAGGGTTTAAGATCCCACAGTGACTTCTAATAGCTTCTCTGGTAAGGACAGGATTCATAACAATACCATGGGTGCAAACAGCCAATATCTGCATGGGGAACCATTGCCATTACTATCTTTTGAAATAAATGAGATATGAGAAAGTAAACTGTATCTATCTCAAAATCTCATACTGCATTTCACTCCATTTCTATCAGAGCAAAGGCTGGAGAGATGATAAAGAGCTGCCGTGCTTTATATTTTCTTCATATGAGCTGATACTAGCATGGCGATTGAACAAAAGGTATTACTTATACAAATAGCTGCAAGAAGGTAGTGTAGGAGTGGAGTTTTGTCAAGGCAATTCCATGTTAAGACGATCATTATGGCTTGACTGCTAGTCTTCAGCAACATTCCCCAATTATTTGCTGGGTAGGGCCATGCATGCATTACTTACCTGTTGGCACTGCGTGAATTCATAACACCTCTCACATGCTCAGGGAGTGATGCTGCATAAGAAACTAAGGCTGGTGTGAACTCAGGGGAGGTCAGATACTGAGTAGGATGTGTCTGCTGCTGTTGCTGCTGCTGAACAAGGGCCTGCTGCTGCTGCTGTTGCTGCTGCATGTAAGCCTGCTGGTATTGATGAACCTATCAAGACAATCAGTATACACTGTAAACAAGTCACAAATAAAAGTGCTCTACAACATCAGTAAACTTACCAATACATGAAAAAAATGGCAAGTTTTTGCATCAATATCTCTCTATATATATAAAATATATATATATATATATATATATATATACATACATAGCTGAACCTCGTTATAACGCAGTGCTCGGGGTCCACATAATGAGACCGTGTTATAACCGGTCGACATACCCGGCATCTGCAGCTCTCTCCTCTCTGCAGCTCCCTCCTTGCTTCATCAGGCTGCGTCCACGTGCGCGGCGCACATCTCCGAGATTTTTTTTTTTTATATAACATTCAATGCTTTATTACTAACGGGACACACATCTCCCCCCACCACCAATAATTTTAGCATACCATGCAGGAATCGAACCCATGACCCTTTATAAACTGGGAGCTATGCTTTACCTGCTACTATATCATAGGATTGGTGTGATGTCATTGTACAGATGTAATTATACAGATGTCATTGTACAGTCTAGTGCACAGTACTGAAAGGCAGTACTGTGCAGTACAAGTTAAGTTTGATAATAGAGTCAATGACATCACACCAATCCTATGGTGTAGTGGTAGAGAATCCCTACTAGTGTATGAAGGGTCATGAGTTCGATTTCTACATGGTATGGTATAATTTATAAATTAGTATTTTATATAATAATTTATAAATTATAAAATAAATAAAATAATAATTTATAAATTATAATTAAAATAAAAATAATAATTTTAGGAGGTGGGGGGAGGTGTGTGTGACGGTTAGAAATAAAGCATTGAATGTAATAATTTTTTTAAAAAAAAACCTTGGAGATGTATGCCGCGCACGTGGACCTAGCCTGATGAAGCAGGGAGAGAGGAGAAAGCTGCAGATGCCCGGTAAGTCCTCGCGCGGTGGCTATTTTTCTAAAAAAAACAAACATGGGGATATTTTTAAATCGGGAGCCATGCTCAGACCCCCGTTATAAGCGAATCTGCGTTGTAGCAGATCGCGCTATAACGGGGTTGTGCTCTCTCTCTCTCTCTCTATATATATATTATATATATATAAAACTAAAATAATGATAATCATAGGTGATAGATATAAAAATAGGATAATGAATAAGGAAGATGAAGGTAGAAGGTACACCATTGCTAGTAAGCAACAAGACAGGCGACAATCTTTATGGCCATTTGTAAACTTATTTCATCTTCTCATTCATTATTTTCATAATCACATCATGCACTTTGCAACAGACACGCAATGCTAGTGACACTCGTGTTTCAGATTTGCTTCTCAGATTATCAGCCACAGTTGTTTATTGTCTGTTCATGGGATTTATGCACTCAAATGTGAAAGCTATGTATTAAGAAAATTACTTTCTGGCCTGCATTCCTCTATAAAGTAGGTGGAGGCTCTGTAAAGCATCATTTGATTTTGTGTGCTGTAGAATTAAAAAAATCTAATTTATACAGGTAAGGTCAACTTCAAGTCTTTTATCAATATATCAAATACCTGAATAACCTTTGCCAGTGACATTCACATACAGGTTTCTAAAATAACCTTATTATTCCTTCCTTCACAATCAACCTTTATTCTTCTACAGTATACACACAATTCTTGTATATGGTGCCAATGAACTTGGTGGATTTTTTCCCTTCTTCTTAGATTCAGTTGGGCTATTACAGGTCAAAATATTGCCATATAAACATATACAAACTGTAAACATCGAGCATCATAGAATCCCTATAAAAAGAAATTGTGTCAGAAACTACTATAACACCTTCATAAATGGGTTGAGGTGCATGAATAATTCAATGCTCATCCTTTCCCCCCAGCATTATCATATAACACTAAAGTGAAGTAATGTGGATGTCTTCCACTCCAATTCTACAAAGACCTATAGCTACAAATACTATAGCAACAACATTATTTGCTCATTTGTTTTGAACTTACCATGGTTGGGTATTGAGGTGGAGGGTGTTGTAACTGGTACAGGGAGTGCATCAAAAACTGCTGCTGGAGCATTTGCTGCTGATATGCCTGCTGATACTACATGAAAAGTAGGAAAACATTGCGGTGAGTGACTATTGTGTGGCTGGTACACACTGTCCAAATACCGATGACGCGGACCTCAGTGCAAAAGAAGCCATGCTACAAAATGGGAGATTTAAAAGGGGTTATGCTGCACTCCACAATGATTAATTAAATGTATACAGTTTACCGGTGCTGCTGGTTCAAGGAGGTACCTGTCGGGTATATTCCAAGGCAATACTCAGGAAGGTAGGATCCAACGCTCCACGGTTTTTAAATAAAGTAAATTTGTAAATGTGTGGCACAATAAATTTACTTTATTTAAAAACCGTGGAGCGTTGGATCCTTCCTTCCTGACAAAATGGGAGATCCCATGGAACGAGAAATCTCTAGCTGCGACTTTCCTTTCTCAAATGGGCAGTCCCTCCAAAGTGTACTAATGGCCTGACATGTTTAACCCATTGAGTGCGGGGGGGTCCAAGGCGTCAGAGTGCCACAGCCCCTCCCGTACTCGCGATCACGTGACCTTCGTCACTGATGACGGAATGAAAGGGGAGGGGTCATTCCCCTTCCATTCCTCCTCTGTGTAGATCGCGTCCATAGAAGCGCAGGGTGCAATATCTCCAAGTAAAACAGGCTTTTTTCTTTACCCTGCCATACCCTATGATCTAGTAACTACGTCTTGGGGCACTCAAAGGGTTAATGAATTATATGTCGGTGATTGATGTCAATTTTTTTCCTTACAAATAAACAGAACAGTACATATATTTTCAAAAGTTGTTTGTAAACATGGTGAGAGGATACACAATACATCTGTACAGTTCATATAATTTCCTTAATCTAGTTCAAAATCCTATTATTTATGTATTTATATCTTTATTTATATAGCACCAACAGTGTGTTCAGCACTTTACAAAAGAGACAGTACAGTACAGGGAATTATAATGCAATAAGTGCAACAAAGTCAGGCAATAGGAAAGGAAATCCCTGCCCCAGATGTCTTACAATGTAAGTGGTATGTTGGAAGACTTACAGAGACATCAGGTGAGAGAGTAAGTGCAGTAGCTGGCAGAGCTTGACCACAATTAGGGGCAGGCTGGTCTGTTGGGCAGGGGGGGGGGGTGCAATTTCACCCTGGGCCGGTTGCATAGAGGACAGCAGGGTTATATATATATATATAATCAAAAAATAAATAGATGATACCGTTCTGTGGCTAACAAAATGCTTTTATTTGTGCGAGCTTTCGAGATACACTGATCTCTTCTTCGCCGGAAGAAGAGATCAGTGTATCTCGAAAGCTCGCACAAATAAAAGCATTTCGTTAGCCACAGAACGGTATCATCTATTTATTTTTTGATTATTGAAGCTCGGCTAACACGGTACTGATACCTCTACATATATATATATATATATATATATATATATATATATATATATATATATATATATATATATATATGTATGTGTGTGTATGCTGTTGCTGTGTGTGTGTATATGTCATGCGTGCATAGGGTGTGTGTATATATATATATATATATATATATATATACATACAGGCATACCCCGCATTAACATACGCAATGGGACCGGAGCATGTATGTAAAGCGAAAATGTACTTAAAGTGAAGCACTACCTTTTTCCCACTTATCGATGCATGTACTGTACTGCAATCGTCATATATGTGCATAACTGATGTAAATAACGCATGTGTAACAGGCTCTATAGTCTCCCCGCTTGCGCACAGCTTCGGTACAGGTAGGGAGCCGGTATTGCTGTTCAGGACGTGCTGACAGGCGCATGCGTGAGCTGCCGTTTGCCTATCGGGCGATATGTACTTACTCGCGAGTGTACTTAAAGTGAGTGTACTTAAAGCGGGGTATGCCTGTATATACATATATACATATATATATACACACACACACACACACCAGCAGCAGCGGCTAACTAATGGACTTAATCAGCCTGATCTGAGTGAACAAGGAAGTGGTTTTCAAGACAGACTGAAAGCTGCTATGCTGAGAGACTGTTTTCCCCAGAGAACGGGGGGATAGAAGTGCTCCCCAGCTGCAGAAGCTGGTTACAGAGTACCTACAGAGGAGTTTCTCTGGGCTCAACGTGGGGCTGTGTAAACATACTTCATACTTGGCATGCTCATAACTCTATAGTCAAGCATAGGATATTTTTGCAGTAGGATAGCAATATGTTGTCTACGTATATATTAAAGGTTTTGGGTTTCAAAGTATTGGTATTGTGAATCACTTGTTGTGTGTGTTAGGAGGGGGTGTGTACCTGCTGCATGTAGGCTTCCTGAAGCATTTGCTGTTGATGTTGCTGCTGGTGATGTAATTGCTGCAGATGTTGTAACCTCCAGTCTCCCTGCTGCAGCTGCTGTAGAACCCTGTGCTGCTGCTGTGGAGGCTGCGGGCCGCTTTCCTGAGCCAGCATTGATTCATGACCATTACCAGGACTCGGTGCTGCTGCTGCTGCTGCTGCTGTTGCTGCTGCAAAGAATGAATATGAACCTTCATTTGTGCCCATTATTAATGCACACTTGAAATCTTATGTTATCATTATGGAATACAGACACCATTAGCTGACTTATTTCCTAAGGCTGCTTTACTGATACGTTTTGCACATTACAGGGGAGATGTAATGGAGAGGGAAGGCTAATGAGCGAAAATCAAACATCAGTTTAAACAAAATAATTTATAATCACACTCTAATTGCACAGAAAATCTCTGATATCAATTTGAGATGTGAAACATTTGAAGGAACTTCAGAACAAAATTAATACAGTCATAATTCTATTTAGTCGTGAATTCCCGATGTATTATGGCTTAATTGTGATACAAGGCCTAAAAAGTTCACATATATGTTTCATGTCTGTCAAACAACGGTTATTGCAAAACATCCAGTCTATTTACATACAACTAACTATATGTAGTAAACACATGAAAAGTATACACATTTTCTAGCAAATATACTATACATTATTACCATTGTGGCTGTGGTGACCCTGTGCACTTTGTATGGGCATCTTCACTGGGGTTGCGGAGTTCTGGATTGTGAGCACATTCGTTGTGGCTGTGCAGGAATTTGCCTTTGGTCTCTGTCTTGGTGCAATGGATGTTTCCGTTGGCCCAAGTGCATCTGTAATTCTGTAAAGAGAAAGTCCATAAGCATTAGAAATCATTTAACTTTTATATTTTCCGCATGATTTTAAGGTGTAATCTTGTCTGAGTTGGATTTGTTTTACAAACATTTTGAGTCGAATAGTGGACTTCTTTAACAAAACCTTGTTCTCATCTTCAGCCACCTTACAATGCACGTGGTTAGGAATAGAAGAGCCTGTTTGTTCTAAACCGAGGCTCCAGAAGTTGTCTGGTAGCCATTTTGCTCTGTCCCAGGCTGTTGGTAACTTGAAATACATGGTAAGCCTCCTTGTTAATACAGAAAAACACTCTGTAAATCTGGCACTCCAATTAAGTTACTTGTAGAATAAGTTGCAGTGCAGTATATAATAAAATATAATAGCGTTGTAGGTCTGAATTTCGAATTGTAGTTTGGTGATTGAGACATGGAGGGTTATTCATTAAACTTCAATAGAGCCCTTCGGGTAATTATCTCAAGGAAACTCCAAGTATATAGAGGCCTGATCAGCACTACCATAGATTCATGAATAACCCCAATAGGGAGTTAAAATGACACTGCTTAGGTCATTAGTATCGGTCACTGGCAGCTCAGAGGCTAGAATCATACCAACAAGTAGCTTCTACATTTTGCCCTGTGTACTGTTACAAGGGTTAATAAGTTGTGCCTTTTACAGGAGAGACGAGAACCAATATCTAAGCAGTTCTTTGGAGCAAATGTTCAAATGGTTTTGCTATATTTATGCACCAGAACAGAAAGGTGGGTATTTTGCCTAATTAATACTTTCTGTTCTTTAAAAGTACACTCTGTACTGTATCTTTACAAATAGAAAAAACTAGTAGAACTTCGTTGAACCTAGCACCATCAAATCACATTTCCATTAATTCACAGGAAGAGATCCATTATTTTATCCATTTATATGACTGTGTTCTCATTTTTTTCATTGACACAATAGCGATTTTCAAGAAGATGCAATGACAGTGTTAAGAACACTGAACATTGAAAGTAACAAAGCCGCATATTAAGACACACAACGTGATTGAACCTCACACTGAAGAGACCCACAAGGTCGAAACAGTCTGTCTGTGAGTGGATTTACTGGCTTTGCATCTCATCCCAAGCTATGTTTAAAAGCTGTGTTTAAAGCAGCATGCATTGGCTTAAGGGTTGTTCATGTAATGTGAGCTTGAGACAAAAGGTGGCACTGTGTCCTCATTTGCATGTTATTTCCCAGAATCCCATGCTGCAGTGGAAGTGCTGTGTGCTGGGGGATAATGGTGAAAGGCGGGGTTGCAACCCTGTCTAAGACATGCAAATGAGCATACAGTAATATTTCCATTTGCTATATATATATATATATATATATATATATATATATATATATATATATATATATATATCTATCTATCTATCTATCTATCTATACATACATACATACATACATATATATATATATATATATATATATATATATATATATATATATATATATATATATATTGTGTGTGTTATTTTTCTCCCTTAAGGTATAATGAACGGATAAATGATATTGCTTCAGGGTTGGTGATGTATAAATAAAACTTTACATAGAGCAGCTGAAATAGAGACATTTGCATTTGAGCACAACTGTGAAATATTTCCTTTTATTTCATGTGTTGTTCATTTATTTTACAAGTTGTACATTTTGATGAAATACTACTGTGAGTTTTATTTTGGGCAGAAACACAGAAATAAACCTTTGCATTGCATTTGCTTCTCTCCTGTATATACCACAAGGTGGTGCCCAAATATCAGTTTCTCAATCTTACCACAGAGCAACATGAAGGTTTCCCTATTTATCCTATATACGTATACACAGCTTGTGATATGAACCTGAGCAGAACACACAGTGACAAAACCCACAGCAAGCATGGAAATATAGCGGCCCACATTTACTAAGCGCTCCTTGAGAGCGTGACTTTATATTCCTGCACTACAGACACAAAGTAATCAACCCTAATATTTATAAGGCAGTGACTAAAATATTCTATGTACAACAAAGTTGCAATTAAAGGGACAGAACCAAATAGCATGTGTGGTCCCTCTCTGGGGACTACTAAGTAATGTAAGAGGTTAATGGCCTTAATGGGTTAACCAGGTGGTATCACTCTGGTATTGCTCCTCCACATCATGTGATGTAGGAAGACTGTGCAGAAGGGATTGCCGCTCCCTTGCATGTCTTTTGACCAGTGATGTCACTATTGGGAGATATATAGCTACCCAATGTTCTAGAAAGATTTTCTTCAGAGTCCAGACGGCGACCTCACTGTGAGCCCTGTAAATAGGTCTACATGTATAGATTAATGTATTATGAGTGCCCTGTCTCTTTTTATTGTTTTCAGTTACGGAACGTGCCCTGTTTAGTTAGCACCTATAGTAACGGCCCAAGACTTGTCCCATTCGGGAACAGAAGTGAGCATATGCTTAGCAGGAGTTCTCAGAGTAAAAGCACCTGAGCACAATCAGATCAGCCCCACCGGCAGGTCCTTGGTAAACTCCCGATCCAATATGCATGGACCAAGTGTGCAGTACACAGCAAGGGGATACTGATCCCAGAAAGCAGAGTGTATTCCCAGCAAGGCCCTTATTTGACACTATGCAGGAGATTGCTAAATTAACCAATACTAATGGAAACAAGCATTAGTACCTCCCCTGCGTAGGAGTGAGAGCTACTAGGGGAAGAAGCCCAGAGTAACTTTATGATTTGCCACCAGTTAATATGTCTGACATGAAGTAGTTCTTTGTATGGCAAGGCTTATAAACGGATGCGAATAAAGTTCTTTTTTTGTATTATAAAACTTCCTGGCGCCCATCCTAATTTTATCTGCATATCCACGCCTGCATGGACCCAGCACCCTGAACAAGTATGAGAGACTGAGCACAGCCATGTATATAGAACAAGTCGATGTAAACTCCATAAGAGCCAGGCAAGGAGGGTTACACTTGCAAAAAAAAAATTGAACT
Source organism: Ascaphus truei (assembly GCF_040206685.1). Classification (NCBI taxonomy): domain Eukaryota; kingdom Metazoa; phylum Chordata; class Amphibia; order Anura; family Ascaphidae; genus Ascaphus; species Ascaphus truei. The sequence continues at coordinate 325,654,498 of NC_134483.1, forward strand.
ATGTTGTAATGTAATTGCGTTCATTAGAAAAGTTCAGTCGCCTTTCAAGTGAAAGTTTGTTATTTAATGCATGTAAAAAAAAAATATGTTTGTTATTTGTACTGGGCGCTCTGAAGAAAAAAAAAACAAGGAAAAGGAGAGAATTGAAAATGTACTTGTAAATTCTATGGCACAAAAAATGCATGTCATTCACCTAGATTAAACCCATTAAGCATTGGCATTCATTCATTATTATAATTTATGAATAAATACTGTACAATGAACATGTAATCTGGATGTACTTTATTAGACTAATTCAAAAAAATCTATTGTTTCCCTGCTGCAAAAGAAAATGCAAGGTGAGATTTCCAATGACTGCCACCTGCAAAGCTCCATTTCAAAGCTGCGGGTGATAGAGTAATTTTGAATGCATTTAAGCTGTCAGCATTTAAGTCAAAATAGTTGGGTTGTTTTTTTGCAACTTGCCAATTTATATGTTCTACTCAGCAGATTTCTTAGCTTTTAAATAGGACTTTGTGGTTACGTCACGTGGTCACATACCGTGTTACAGTCACTTATATTAAGAAAGGGAAAAAAAAACAGACATTGGGCACTCTAACAATTTCACAAGAGTCTGGTACGGGCCACCAGTGCCACAGACCGTCCAGCATCACAACCATGTGACCGCTTCTGTAGAAATCACATTCAAACCCCCTAAGGTAATGGAAGAGGATGTCCTCTTTTTCAGTTTCCGATCGCGTTCACAGCTCCCGGAGACGTCTGAACCCAAATGTCATGATGTTCTCAGGACACCATATAGACCCTGGAGTGCCAGAGCTTGTGACATCCTGCAAATGTCATTAGTGCACTGCAAAGTTTAAAGCGTATGTCTGTGAATGTTATTTTACCTGGCTTTTATTTGATTCTTTTTAGAAGCTGCCTCACTGGCTGTCATGGGTCCTGGAAGTGCTGATGGAACTGGAGAATTCTTGAAAATAAAACAAACATTGACATATTTTATCATATAGTATAAAATATATGTGGCGGGTTCAAACTTTTCAGTATATAATAAGTTATTTATGTAATGGTTTTGTTCCGAGCATTTTCAGGGGGAGAAATTGCCAGAAAGCCAATGATTTCTAGCATCAACATCCTTCTGATGACCGACTAACCCCTTTTCCACTGTCTCACAATAATGTGGGAAACATTCTACATAAATAAAAAAAAAGCTGGGACCAAAAACATAAAGACCCATGTTTACTAGACAATACACTTTCAGTGCCGGAAGACACCTTACAGGCTATTCACCTGAATATTTTATGAACAAGGGTGCTCCCAGAGACAGCTTGTAGCAGCCGTAGAGGGCTCTGAAAAGTGCATCTAAATACAGTACGTCGTAAAATAAATGTTTTGCCTGCATCTGCACAAAATGTTGAAAACAAAATATTTTAAAATAATTCTAGTTTGAGTTTTACATCTAGATACAGTAGAAATGGAAAAAGTGTTGTACCAGGATGCAGAATGTTCTACATCTCATCCTAGCATGTGCGCCTAGTGACTCTTCCTGTAACTACTGCCCTAAAAGGGGTGACATTGCCTTTGCTAAATTGATGTTTTATGCCATAATTATATATTTCTATCTATTATAAACTGCCCCCATAATCTGGGAAACTCATCTAGCACAAGTTTTTTTTTTTTTTTTTTTTTTTTTAAATAGGGATGAGGGATTTTGCTTTAAGTGTTCCCTTATTTAATAATGTAGATTGATTTAAGGTTATGATACATTATAGAGGACCAGCATTAGAGGTTTTCATAGATGAAATTACAGCGTATAAAACTTACCAAAATTATCTATTTTTTAAATGTACTAACACTAATGCTAGTACTGTACATTTGAAGAAACCAGTGCAGTTTCAAAAGCTCTGTACTCATGTTGCTACAATAAAAAGTATGATCACCTCTAAAGAAATGTACCCTTTTCCAAGACAAAAATAGCTAATAGAACTTAGAATTACTTCTGTAATATTGTATTTCTAAATCTGCAGTACTACACTGATTTTATGGGATCAATCAATATAAAAAAATTGAAGCCAATAAGATTTTAATCTTTAAAAAAAATTATATTGCACCAGATTTATCAAACAGTCCTACAGCTGAGAAATTTTCATACATATCCCCAAATAATTTGTAAAGATTAAGGGGTCTGAGCAGTAAGCAGCGATAGGCCACTTATTACCACCTTATTGCCAAAAAGGCCTACAGGGATTCAGTAAGCCCCGATAAGACGTCGATAAGAGACCTTTTCGGCAATTCTTTTGGCCGAGAAAAAAAAAATTGCCAAATGTGCGGCGATAAGCCACTTATCACCAGCTTCTCAAACTCGTGTATTCTAGTAACTCCGATTAGCTTATCGAGGCTAATCGCCACTGTAGAATTGAGATTTCCTATCCAAATCGCCACGCCAGGAAAAGTTGGAAAGAAGGTGGTGAGAAGCTGCCAATAAGTGGCGAGACGGGACACAGAAAAATAAAAGCATTATTCCTGCATCGGATTGATTACCGTTTTTAATTAATTATTTCTTGTGTTGGTTCCTGCTTTTAATTGATGTGTTGGCTAGTTGTTTTATTGATTAATTGATTTGTTGGTTACTACTTTAAATTCAACAATTGTTTTGTTGCTTAGTGCTTTTATTAATAGAATTTGTTGGCTAGTGTTTTTATTTATTGAATTGTGGTGTTTAGGTGCTTGTGTATTTTTTATTATTGTGTATTTTGGGCCTTAATGTCTTTTTATTAGGGTGTCCATTGAGTGTATAGTGGCTTATCATGCCCATATTATATGGATATGATGTACCACTATGCCAATCAATTGGTACAGGGTGGGTATAGTTGGTCCGGGGTGGGTGGTTAGGCCTGCCTGGTGGCTAGCGGGGGACGCGGGATAACCCCTTAATTACTGTAGCGGTTATTAACAGCTAAAGTGATTGAGGGGTTAGGGGCCATTAGATTGTTTAATTTCATGTATTATTTCTGGCAACGGAGGACATGGCCCTGCAGTATGCTGACGAGGATGCCCTTCATAATGGCAGGGGTAAGTGGAAAGGTTTTTATTTACATTATTATGGCTGACTGGCTAATATTTGTTTTAATAATGGGCAAATTAGCTATTATCCATATCTGGATAATAGTTATTTTGCACATTACTGTACAGTATGTGTACTGTATGTATGCCACATTACATTTTTTTACAACAGCATTGGTACCGCAGGCCAGCGGGGACCACCCGAGAACCCCCGGACATCCATGGGAACCACCTGGACACCTGCGGGGACCACCCGGGGTTTATTTAAAAAAATAAATGATGGTTTTATGTTGGAACAAAGGGGGTGGGTTGTGTATTGGTGTTTAGTTCATATTGTAATGTTTATTGGGGGCAGAGGGGGTGAATGAAGGGCCAATTACCCGCTTCACTCATCTCCTCTGCCCTCAATAAAGCAGCTATTGTGCCTTAACCCCTTCATTGCCTTAGCGGCTATCCGCTAAGGTAGGGGCGCGCAAACTTTTCTTGCTGCGCCCCTCCCTGCTGGCTTTCCTCTGTTGGCCGCCCCCTCCTTACCTGACGCGCCGTCAAATTATGCTGTGGGGTCGTGTGATGTCACGTGACCCGCGGTGTCATTTGACGTCACGTTACCGTGGCGACCATGACGTCACATGACCTTGCGGCGTCATTGGATGCCGGGTTGCCATGGTTACGCGTCCTGGAGCCGGCTGAATCACGGTAAGTGGAGTGTTGCAGAGGCCTCACGCGATCCCCCAGCATTTCATTTAATGGCGTAGGGAAGAGCGCCGGACCTCTGCAACCGCCCGCGCCCTCCCAGAAGAATCTCCCGCCCAGTTTGCATTAAACCACATTAAAGGAGCTTCATTACCGTAGCAGATAGCCACTATGGTAACGAATCTGTTAAAAATTGTCATTATGTTTTTATTACTAGTGTATTGTATATTGTAGCAGGGGGGCTCCGGAGCAGAACAAACGTTGATATGAGGTCCGGTGACCCCATGCTTCCCGAGATACAGGCCCCGTTATGGGGTGCCGGGATCTTCTATGCATGTAAATGTCCCGCGTCACGTGACCGTGGGAATCACATGCATAGCAGATACCATACCCCATAAAGGGGCCTGTATCTCGGGAAGCAGGGGGTCCCCGGACCTGAAATCAACGCGGTTCTGCTCCGGGGACCCCCTACTCATCTGCACTAGTAATACAATTTAAATTAAAAAAATGTTGTCCGACATTTGCGCAGGGAGAGGCGGCACTCTCTCAGCAGCAGGAAGTACTCACCAGATAAGCCCTCATCACGTCGCCAGCTACTCACCATTTTTGAAAATGTTGCTATCACTGGTATTCGGGGCTTTCTGCATACCGTGATAGCAACGCTGTCAAAAATGGCAATTTAAAAACAACATTTATGTCATTTTGAATCTCAAAACTATACATTTGGGGAGGTGGAGAAATCGTACAATGCACGGTCTATCATTTATCCTAGCGCAGTTCATACTGCTCTAGGTCGTTTGTGCATGCTTTTCATTCTGAATAGGTTTCCCCGCGCTCTTCATTTTGACAGTTATTATTAATATTTTATCGTACAATTATCAATTTCCCAATAAATTTGTGTTTAAAAAAAGGTTTGCTGCATTCCGAATTGTGATTTTATTATTTCTTGGGGCTGGAGTTTGTTCCGTAGGAACGCGTGTCCAGTTATATAATGGAAGTCAATGGGTAAAAAAAGTTTGATATATGGAATTTTGCTTTATGGATAACTTTACGGGAACATATCTGTTCCATATATCGAGGGATACTTGTATCTTTAAGGTATATGACATGGTAAAATGCTCACATATATGTTGGGTATTGGACAATCCCTTTTAGATAGAATGAAGGCAAAATAGGACACTTGGTAGATATCAGGCCTTTGTTCCTGGTCAGGTTCCAGCATGTACCCTGAAAAAAAAAAGGGGTCATAATATAGAAGTTAAATCCTATATATAAAATAGCAAGTAGATAGAAGTAGTTAGAAAGGTAAAATTTATATTTGAGTCTATGGGATGGTAGCCATTTGCTCACATATTAAACCGAATGTGCTTACTGGGAATCACATTGGTATTTTGACTTTAAGCGACTACAAACACATCAAAAAAGATATAGCTGTTTTTATATTATTATAAAATAACTTCAGCAGACATTTTGCAATCAGAAAACAATGTTTGTTAACGCCTGTTCACGTGTGTTAACCCGCACAGGAGCTCGATGAATCTGGGAGCTATTGCCCTGCTTCTCAGATTGTAAGCTCCCTGCAGCACGGCCACGATTGCAATATTCAGCGCTGTACAGATATAGCCCCTCTACAGCTCCCTGGGGAGGGGAAAGGTCCCATGTGGGAAGCCGCAGACACACAACATGGAACTGCTGAGGCTGCCCATGGCTGTTATCTTCCTCGATGCAGAGACCTTACTTTTTTTTTTATTAGAAAACAAAAAAAAAATCGATTCTTGTTCCACATTTTTTCGACATGGTATTTTTCATTTATTCAGTAAACGCTTTTGTTTTTATGAGTGTGCAACCGCCTCCATGAGTGTGGGAATCAATGCCGCTTTTAAGACCGGAAAGATTATTAACCAAATAACAACTCGCAAATGATCATTTTGTTAAATGTGTTAAAAAGCCGGATTTTTCTTAATCTCTAGCTTCTGAGGGGACCATTGTGAATTTTAGACTAGAATGGGATCTGGGGGAGAGCTCCATTTTAACCTCCCTGACGCTGAATATTTTCAATGCGTCCGATTTTAAAAATTAAAATAGCTTTGGAAAAGGCAAGAAAAATTAAAAAAAAAAAAACAACCAGCACAAAATGCTGTTTTAATTTTGCCAAGAAACTTGCAATCTTCAATCAGTAAACGAAGGAGAAACAGGTGCGCAAATCACATCAGGACATGTAAAAGAAAGTAAAAACACAAAATAGTGCAATGTTGTCTACTTCAGCAAATTAGCTTCAATGCTGAAAGTTCTATAAAATTTGCACTCACGTATCAGAGCGTTGTGGTTATTCAAAGTTACCAATTTATGTCTCCAGACAGGTACTCCAGATCCACATAGAGAGGGGGAAATTCCATATACAAAAGAGGGGAAAAGCAAAATAGTATAATACTGTTTTTAATGTTAAAAACACAAAGTATTCCACTTACATAAGTGCCTTTGTTTGAGAGCATTCAGACCACCCTGGGTCATAGGGTCAGACAAAATATTCACAGCAACAGCATCCGCTCCACGGCCGTCACAGCAAGTACTGGGCTGATTAAAGTTGTCCTCCACTCTAGATGTCATCAACAAGGGCTCCTTTAGTGGTCACTGATATCACCCAACACGTGTTTCCACTGTAAAGTCTTCCTCAGGGGCTAAGTTTTTACATTCTTTTACATGTCCTGATGTGATTTGTGCACCTGTTTCTCCTTCGTTTGCTGATTGAATTTGGTTTGAATTCTACGTCAGGAGCTGCACTCATTAAGGATAGTATCATCTGTGTTACCTTTGATCTGTTGTGATATTATTTGCGCTTGATTTTCCTTTTTCACATTTATCTAATCTTCAATCAGTGCATATTAATGTCTTCACTGTTCAAAAAAAATAATCCAGCGTTTCGGTTGCAGCATGCAACCTTGATCAAGGTGAGGGCTACAGTAAAAGACCACACAGACATTTAAATACCTTCCAAACTTTGACCATCCATATGCATCCCCAACTCTCCCGCCCTGTCTCCGCGCCTCCCCTACGTACGCCTGCAGCGGACACAATGACGTGATGACGCCAGGCATCTGCACCCAGGCAACGAGTAGACAAACCATCTGTAAGCGACCTGTGCTCTCATGGCAACAAGGCTAATGGATCCCCCGCCCCATTTAAATTTCTGTGTTGTCTTTACTGCAGCTCACCTTGATAAAAGCTGCATCTTGCAAACAAAATGTCGGATTCATTTTGGCTAATAAATGCTGTCACTAAGTCTGTTTGTACCCTCCTCCTCATTACTTCATGAGTGCATATTGTTGGGTCATCCAGAAAGGTTCTTTCCGAGTTGGAGCATTACCTTACTGTTTATATCGTTCATGAGGCGTGCCTGGGGAACCTGTCACTGTTCAATAACATATAGCTTTTCATTTAAATGTGTGTAACATCCAGTATTATGCGTCACCAGCTCTAACATTGTAAAGCCAGCAGTGAACGATAGCAAGAACTGTGAGCAAAAGGAAATGTCTTAGCAGACAAAAGAATGGAAATTACATTGCAGTTTTTTTGCATGTAAACAGCAGATTCATCTCACATGTTTGGAAGTAAAACATACGAAAACCCTGGATTCTGAAATCACAAAAACTTCTCAATTCTTTTTTAATGACAGTTGTTTTTTTTTGCACCAGCTGATGTGTTATGGTGGGATAATGTGTGATATTCTGCATTATAGCGCTATGTTCTGAGTTATGAGCAGGTCCAATAAACTTTGCTACTGTACATCTCTATGTTCAGTGGTCATAGTTTCACTTTCTTAATATTGCCTCTCTGTGGTCTCTTCTGTAATGTTTGCTAGAAGTGTCTCCGACGGTTTCTTTCTCATTATGTATCTTACCCATTGACTGTATAGCCACACCCATAATGCATTTCCCTTGTACCTGCATTTCTTCCCACTCCCTCCCCAAAGGATTTTTTTTTTTTTAGAAAGGCACTCTCTCTGCATACATACTTTATTCATCTTTCTAAAACAAGGTCCCAAGAGCTTTGCCCCAATGTTTAATACATGTACCAGTAGATCTTTCTAAGACCCTTAGCCTAAATGCTATGTTTAAACATCACGGTTAACCAATAATGACAGTATAATCCATAGCATACCATGGTTTTCCATTGATAAGTGTTATTTTGTGTGTGTGCCGGTTTACATAATAATCCTTCTATTTGATGAACATTAAAAAGGTAGCAAGAAATCTTTAGAATATGGTATTTAATGCCTACACCTCCCCGCACGTATACAACGCACAAACGTAACCATTTATAATAACATCGCTATCAGCGTAATCAATGTAAACAATTGATAAAATCAGATACTTACTAATTAAGCAGTGCACTTTGTGGTCATAGCGGGAGTTGTCTGGAATTGTAAAGCTTCCGTCACAAATAGCGACCTGGCTCTCTCCAAAGGGAAGTGTGAAGAAACAAAGCTTGTACAATAAGCAGCCAAGTGCCTGGAAAAAAAATTGTATACTACTGTATATACTTCCAACATATAGATATTGTCTTGTGTCTAAATAAGTATGTATGTATATTTTTATTTATGTAGCGCCAATGCAGGGATAAGGGAATCAAACAAACATAAACATAAGGAAATCCTGTTTAAAAGAGTTTATAGAATAAGGGGGTGATGAACCAATTACTTTTGACCATTGGCTGCTTGTGTTTGCACCGTACTGTACATAAGAGTTTCTTACATGTGACAAATTGTTGACCAGAAAAGATCATGCTACTACATTATAAATTGTGCGTCATGTAACCCTAACTCCTTATTTCAACTCCCTAAATCGTAAACTGATGCCCGTGGACCAATACTCTGAGAAATTTGCCTTGATACATCATCCCCTAAATGACATGCAAGAAGACTTGTAGAGGCAGTAGGTGTACTATAAATGCAGTGGATTGTAGAGATTCTCCAGGATGGTAAGTGAGATGTGATATAAACAGCTGCATAGCGGGATGTGCACGGGAGGTCCGCAGCTGCCATGCACATTCCAGACATTCCTCCATGGCGACGCATTGCCATGACAACACAACGTCATTAAGCCACTTCACTGCAAGAAGGGGGGGGGCGTCCTTAGGAAAGGCCCCCAAAGTCTGGTACCTAGGGGCTCAAGAGGGTCTTAATCTGGCTCTTTATCCGCAAGAAGCTTCTCTCTCAGCTCTGCACTCTACCCTCTGGCTGTGATGTTACAGTAGGCATACTGGCCATATCGAAGGTATATAACGAGAGATTAAAGGTGAGATATTTGGAGGGGACGGGAGTCTCCTTGAAGGTGAGGAGAATTTTGTAACCATCACAGAATTTCAGAGGAAGGATTTCAAGTTACTATAATTGTGTTCATATTTACCAGCTCCAGCACTATTGGAGAACTGATTACAACGCTATGAAATCTACGAACACATATACAGGCGGTCCTCGTTTTACGACGTTTCGTTTTACGACGAACGGCTTATCCGACGCTAGTCAATGCATCCCTATGGCCTGTTTTACGACGCCCGAACGGCTTATCCAACGCTCTTACGACACTTTAAAAAATTGCAACAAATGTCCAACCAGACGGCTGCAGGCTAGGGAAATCATTCTGAACAGTCTGTGTGAAGGTTTAGTGGTGTATTTTAGGCCCTAAACCATGGCTGATAAAAGCAAAAAGCAAAGTGCTGTTACTCCAAAAAGGAATAGAAAATCTATTACTTTGGAGACCAAACAAAATATAATAAAGCGCTCTGAGAAAGGAGAGACGAACACAGAAATTGGACATGCCTTGGATATACCTCGCACAACTATTGTGACAATCAAAGACAAGGCAAGAATCCTGGAACAGATCAAGGGCTCAGCACCTATGCAAGGTACAACAATAAGGCAACATGCTGGGCATATTACTGAGGTAGAAAAACTCCTCATCATATGGCTGGAAGATCAATCCCAGCGTCATGTGCCTATTAGTTTAGCCTTAATTCAGGCCAAGGCTTTGAGTCTGTATGAGGACATTAAGCAACAGCATGGAGAAGGGACCACTGAGAAAACTTTCACTGCAAGTAAGGGCTGGTTTATGCGGTTTAAAGAGAGGGCAAACTTGCATAACATTAAAGTGACCGGTGAAGCTGCTAGTGCTGATGAGGAGGCAGCTAAAACCGTCCCTGTTACATTGGTCAAAATTATAGAGGACGGTGGCTATTGCGCACGTCAAGTGTTCAATGTTGATGAGACTGGGCTCTTCTGGAAGAAAATGCCCAGTAGAAGCTACATTGCAAAAGAGGAAAAATCAATGCCTGGGTTTAAAGTTGCAAAGGACAGGCTGACTCTTCTGCTTGGATCAAATGCTGCAGGTGATTTCAAGCTAAAACCTTTGCTTGTTTATCTTGCAGAAAACCCTAGGGCATTCAAGGGTTATGCAAAGAACACACGTCCAGTGATTTGGAAGTCCAACCGTAAGACATGGGTAACAGGGAGCCTTTTTGAGGACTGGTTCCAGCATCAATTTATTCCAGCTGTGCAATTATATTGCATGAACCAGAACCTCGATTTTAAAGCATTGCTGCTCCTGGACAATGCTCCTGGCCATCCCGTGTACCTGGATGACCATCATCCAAACGTCATGGTGGTGTTCATGTCCCCCAACACCACCTCATTGATACAGCCGATGGACCAGGGGGTTATCGCTTCCTTCAAGGCCTACTATCTTTAGCGAACATTTACCCAGGCTATCAGAGCAACTGATGTGGAAGGTGGTCCAACCTTAAAAGAATTTTGGAAGGGTTACAACATTCTCCATGCAGTGAGAAACATCGGAGAGGCATGGAATAAGGTGAAACAATCCAATTGAAATGGAGTTTGGCGTAATTTTTGCCCTGATTTTGTGTCTGATGTCCAAGGCCTTACAGAGACTGTTGCAGAGGTTACAGAAACTGTTGTGCAAATGGCCAGAGATCTCAACTTGGAGGTGGAAACCGAGGATATTGAGGAGTTGCTCGCCTCACATTCTAACGAGTTGAGCAATGAAGACCTCATGCAATTAGAAGGGCAAAAAATTGCTGAAGAGCAGGCCCACCAATCTGCTGATGTGGCACAGCCACAGCCACGTAAATCATTGTCAACCAAAATGTTGGCTGTGGCATTCAAGCACATTGATAGCGCACTGGCCATATTTGAGGACAATGACCCTAACATTGAACGGAGTTCAACAGTCAGTCGTGGGGTGTCTAACCAAATCAGCTGCTATAGAGAGATCTACACGCAGAAAAGGAAAGGATCTATGCAGACTTCAATGAAGAGATTCTTCAAGAGGCCGAAACCTTCAACTCCACCTACATCACCTCCAAAAAGTCCGTTGTCTGTTGAAGATCCCCCCCCCAATCATCTTCCTCCAATAATTGATGTTTTTTTTTTTTGCTCGTGTACATTTCTGTACAGAATACAGCATAGTTTTATTTTACAGTTCTGGAATCAATAAATATAATGTTTCCATCATAATCTATGTGTGTGCTGCATATCTTATTGCTTGAGTAACATTTTCTGTGTATTTTAGCATTAAAAATGCCTTCAGGAACGGAACGTTTGATTTAAACAGTGTTCCTATGGGAAAAGGGGTTTCGCTTTACGACGCTTCGCTATCCGACGCCATTTTGAGTAACGCATTGCGTCGGATAACCGAGGACCGCCTGTACAATACTCAGCAACAGGTCTTTTTGTTAACAAACTTAATGGCAGTAACGGGATTCAGTCCAGCTGTAGGGAAAGCCGTGCCAGATTCAAGTGGAGTTCACCCTCAGCATTTACCATGTATGGGAACAATTCAACTGCAAAAAAAAACCCCACAGCAAAAGCAGGATCTCTTTTAATAGTCATTGGACAAAAAGCACTACTTAGTCTTTTCAAAAGATATTTTTATTTATTTTAGGAGTAAGAGCGAAAATAAAGTTTTATCTCCGTGACGGACCTTTCATCCGGTGAAAATGACAGAATTAAGCACATATCTAAAGGCAAATTTGGCATCAAACACAGGTGAACAGGAAGTGATACGAACGATCAATAGTAAAAAAAAACTTGAATATAGAAACTCTATATAAAGTGTAAGCACAATGCCATATTATACATATATTCAAAAACAATATACCTTCTTTGATAACACAATGATAAACAAATTATATTAAAGTGCAATTGTAAATAAGATGCAGCTGCAACACAGCATATACCTCAAAAGTGTATTGATCATAAAATTGGAGCAGGTAGACAGTGTGCTGCCAAGGTGGCGTCACTGAAACGCAACCCTGACGCATACCCAGAACACTACGCCTCTCTAGCTCCACCCTCTTGTGACATCACTCACATGCAGTGCTGGAACACATCCCGGAAGTGTGTACAAAGCGGTAACAGATTATATAGGATTACCATAATACTGAACCACCTATATTCATGATAGAGCAATATGTATAACCTGACATTTCAATTGGCTGACATTGTGCCTTGCTAGCCACAGGTGCCTTGCCACTGAATATTCAAGTTGAGGTTCGGCCATTTTCGTAAGAGCTTCCCTGAATGAGCTGGACTGCAAAAATCCAAATAAGACTCAATTTAAGTACAGTATATCCAGGACTAATTTAGAGGAGCATAGAAGAGCCACCATTATTTTCTTAAGTACAGCACTTTCTTATGACGTCTGTTTTTACAGTGCTTATATATTCAAATCATTTAAAAGTTGGGTTGAATGGTAAAGATCCCAGATAGGTTAACGTCATTGCAACTCCAGTATAACTTGCTAAAAAAGGCTGTGCACCTTTTCCTATGGATATTACAAACTGAAGATTTGGAAAACATTCATGGGAAGGAGTATGACAATTTATCTGTTGCCAAGGGCTGATCCGGAGCTCTTTTGCATTACTCATGCCCATTACTTCTTTAACATACACGAAGTATAAATACAGGTAGATAATGTGCTGCCTTTAATTCTAGAAATCATATTACTATAATTATATAATAAATTGTTCCGCCCCTGATCCGGACAGTTACATTTGGCCTGAATAGATTCTGCAACTAAATTGAATTTATCAACGTTTAAAGTTACTGCAAATAAAATGACCACTTGTGAGCACATTCACATGTCTCAGGCAGGTCTGCAACCCTGCCTTTCACCATTATCCCCAGCATACAGTGCTTCCACTGCAGCAAGGGATTCTGGGTAGTGACATGCAAATGAGCCCACAATGTGTCACCTTTTGTTTCTTGTCCATTTAACATTGGACCCTGGATGCCTGACATAAGCATACTACTAAATTATACTCTCCTCATTTAGAGCAAACTACTTGTAGATAACTTCAAACCAGGACCTTTAGGTTCAGAGTATCAACCCTTAAAAATAAAACAGCAGCTAGTAGATACAATTACTTCATTCAGTGTTTGTCCATGTAAACTCTATAGTCAATTTCCCAATACAAAATTCCAGGGGAGTATTACAAATTTGTGATCCATTATACAAAATATCACTTAACTGCTTTAAAAATGTAGTTAAATGCTCAAACAAAATTTTTGATGTAAACAGGCATATTTGGGTTAAAAAAAAACATTGTGCAGTTTTTATAAGTTCATTATTGAACCGTAGCACATATATTAGAATCCATTTCTAAAAATGTATATTTTTCAGTACAAAGCAATACAGAATATTGCTATGTCCAGTATTTCTACGTATTGAATAAAACACAGAACACATATTGGAGCTCTCCAGCCTTTGCAATGGATCCACTCACTTAATGACAAATCTTAAATGGGTAATGGGGATACATTTGCTTCTATATATACCATTTCTTAAACTGCTCTCAATGGGGACAGACACTGTAATGTCTCATGCACTAGGCTAGTAATGCAGTGATGCTGACCTAAAGTTGTAATATTTTTTTCCCCTGTGTTACCATTATATATTATGAGAAGTGGCTGGACTGTGGTTACCGCTGTTAGTTTAGGCTGTTTCAGAAAACGAATTCTTGTAAGGAATAATTGTTTGTGCGTTTGTATTCCTGATCCATTTAGCATCTTGATTGCAACAATTATACTGTTTTTGGAGTGTTATGTTTATTGTTTACAGAGGGAGGTTTTAGTTATAGCTCACAGTGCATGGAGATACACAGAAACATTATTCAATAAAGCCTGTTCTCTGCCAGAGAAAAGGTGTTTGAACATGCTGGGTGAGGAACCCAGCTGTAATATATCACCGGAATATGACTGTCAGGCTAAAAATAGCATCGCTCTGTGAAAACCATTCTTGTCATCAGTACAAAATGGTCTTCATCTATATTATTAATATGCTCTCTTTTCTTACCCAGATATCAGCTTTTGTGGTAATTTGCTTTCCTCCGTAAAGGTTGATCATTTCAGGCGCTCTGTATGAGAGAGTGGTGTACCTGGTAAGGAAATTAGTGAAGCGTATTAAGTAAAGTGACAATGACATTTAGTGCGATGCACAACTGGTAACTTCCATAAGTTTCTTAGATGAATGATGTCATTTTGGGGTCCACCGGGGTAATGGTGTTTAAAAACCTCAATAATTGTGAAAGTCATTTTTTCCCCCCCGGTTTCTATGTGTATTGTCAAATGCATATAACATTAGTGTTATGATGTTGACAGTACACATTCAAACTGAAAGTGTCCATATGTTGTCTTTATACAAGTCTTTCACTTTAAAAATGAGGCTATTTTGGGCATTGGTCATTTTCTTTACAAATCATTTTCGATTGAATTTTCCACTATTATTAAAGGTGTCATTTCGTCCACCCCTTTTTTCCCCAAAGGTGGGAAGCAGGGGATCTCTTGCTTTCATTTCAGCTCTGAGAACCCGCTTGGTTCACGAGATACTTACCTTCAGAGGTGCCTCTACTACCATCCTCTGCACCAGCAAACAAAATGGAGGAATAACCCTTTGAGTGCAGGAGGGGTCACGGCGCCTAAGTGCCACGGCCCCTCAGGCACAGTACGGTCACGTGACCGTGGGGACCATTTTGCAGGAAACGGGAGGGGAAAAGTCCTCCTCCATTTCGTCCATGACGTGATTTTTTTTTCACTTGGACCCTAAGAAGGAATGCTCCTTTATTATCACTATTACTGGAGACATAATAATTAACTAACACTGTAATCCTGGATAATAAATTTTTCAAATAATATATATATATATATATATATATATATATATATATATATATATATAAAATCAAAAAATAAATAGACGATACCGTTCTGTGGCTAACGAAATGCTTTTATTTGTGCGAGCTTTCGAGATACACTGATCTCTTCTTCCGGCGATGTTACAATGAATGAAGCAAGCAAAGGGTATACTTAAAAACAGTGTCTATTGGAATGTTATCTGTGCTTGTCTCCCCCCCCCCTCCCCCCTCCCTGTGTGGATGTGATTTATGGCTAGAGGTGTTAAATGGTTCCTGAAAGTTAGTGATGTAAGAGTGTGTGTGTACCTGTGTGAATATAAATGAATGGAGAGCCCACAGTGTATACAGTGCTTTACAAAAGGTGTGTGTGGAGTGGGAGTAAAGCACTGTATACACTGTGGGCTCTCCATTCATTTATATTCACACAGGTACACACACACTCTTACATCACTAACTTTCAGGAACCATTTAACACCTCTAGCCATAAATCACATCCACACAGGGAGGGGGGAGGGAGGGGGGAGACAAGCACAGATAACATTCCAATAGACACTGTTTTTAAGTATACCCTTTGCTTGCTTCATTCATTGTAACATCGCCGGAAGAAGAGATCAGTGTATCTCGAAAGCTCGCACAAATAAAAGCATTTCGTTAGCCACAGAACGGTATCATCTATTTATTTTTTGATTATTGAAGCTCGGCTAACATGGTACTGATACCTCTACATGTATATATATATATATATATATATAGATATATAGATATTTATATATTATGCTAGTCACCTTTAAATAAATAACTAAATACATATTTTTTCTTTGTAGCATCTGGCAGTGTAAGGCGCAGCTTTTTACTTTGTGACCTATCACCCAAAGATATCTGCTTCTGGTATACTTTGATAGATTAAAACATTTCTGTTTCCTAGTAACATACTAAAAAACGGCTACTGCAGCCTAATTGTGAAGGTGCTTGCGGCTTGTAAGCATTCTAACGTCTTATGACTGATAAAGGATCATATGTCACCCTTGAAGATAAAGTACGTGAGGGTGTGTTAATTGCCTATCTTTAAATAAATGCAAGTCCAGTACAAATTACTGTATGTTATGTTAAATTGTACTTAAAACGTCTTGGTTGTTCCTATGCATAATCAGAAGCTCTATGAAACTTAATGAGATCCTACACACAAACTGCCCGTCACAATCATTTTAATTCTCTTTTGACAATGATGAGAAAATACGATCAATTTTCTAACACAGGGCGACAAAGGTCAAAGAAAGGTTATTAAATACAAATACTTTCCTATGGACAAAAACACGCCAGTTAAAAAAAAAAAACCAGCAATTTTCAAAAAGGATTTCAATCATCACAGACAACCTAAACGTGACATGTTTGTCAAAAAACAGTCTACAGAAAGCAAATGTGCTTTCAATCTTTTGGCTATTGTTCATGGGACATCATTCACAGGCACGTCATGAGCTATAACTGAGAAGCATCTGGGGTGAGAAAATACAAATCGTATTGTGTGTTCATAAAGAAAAATTGACATTGCTGCAGAGTAAGTCTTGTTTGTACAGCATACTGTACAGTATGCTGCTCTTACATGGTGAGAGGGGTTATTTAAAAGCAATGATACAATAGCTAGCTCTCCCCACAGCAGGGAATTTATATTTGTATAAACATTTGCCCTTAAATCCAACTAAAGGATTATTAGCATTTGGTTTCTCCCTACTCTGACCTCATTCTTTGATTGTAAGCTCTTAGGGGCAGGGATTCCGTTTACTAATGTTTGTTTTCAGGTCTATTGCGCTTATTCCCATTATGTCGCCTAATATTTTGTCACGTGTATTACTGCTGTGTACAAATAAACAAATACATGCATACTGTACACAGGGCCGCCGAGAGGGGGGGACAGCTGGTACAAGTGTCCTGGGCGAGGTGGCGGCGGGGGGGCCGGGTGGTGGTGGGACGCCCGGTGGCCAGACAAAGCAGTTGCCGCCGGACCCCAGCTCTCCCCACGGCAGGCCTCTTCCTCTCTCTCTGTCCCACGCCGGCCCCTCTGACGTCAGTGTGCAATGGGCCTCTCTGACGTCGGCGCATCGCAACTAAGCTTGGCCTAGCTTCTGGCGCGTGCTGCCATGAGTGGGAGTGCACGCTGAAGTCAGAAGGTCTGGCGTGGGACAGAGAGAGGAAGAGGTCTACAAGTGGGGAGAGCCGGGGCCCAGCGGCAACTGTCTGGCCAGTCACCGAGCCTCCACCCTTCCTCAGCAGTCACCAGCTCTGTCTGGCCAGTTACCGAGCCCCCACCCCTTCCTCAGCAGTCACCATCCCCGGCAGTCACCCCCCCCGTCACCCCCCTCCTGGGCAGTCGCCCCCTCTTGCAGTCACACCCCCGGCAGCCCTCTTCTTGGCAGTTGCCCCCCGGCAGTCACCACCCCCAGCAGCCCCCTCCTTAGCAGTCACTCCCCCCCCCCCGGCAGTCACCGCCCCCAGCAGCCCCCTCCTTAGCAGTCAACTCCTCCCGGCAGTCACCGCCCCCAGCAGCCCCATCCTTAGCAGTCACCCCTCATCCACCTCGGCAGTCACCCTCTCGGCAGTCGCCCCCACGGAAATCGCCCCCACCCGGCAGTCACAAGGCCCGGCCTGACCATCACCAAGGTAAGTCTATGTACTTCATTTTTTTATTTTTTTTTAATATGTACAGTTATTTTTTCAAATGTACTGGTAATTTTTTTTTTTAATATTTACTGTTTTTTTTTTTTAATATGTACTGTGGAGATTCTAATATGTACTTTTTAAAAAAATATGTACGGGTGGGTTAATATGTACTGTTTTTTTTTATGCATTGGGGCGTTTTTATATAAGGATTGGGGGTCTTTTTTTATATGTATTTTTTTTATACATATATATGTATGGGGGGTTATATTATTGGGGAGGTGTCTTTTTGTATGTATTTGGGGGGGTGGAGGAATGTATATATTTGGGGGGTGGGGATTTGTTTTTATGTATTTGGGGTATGATATTTTTTGCATTGGGGGTGGGTTTTTTTTGGTATATTTTGTGCAGTGAATTGTGTGAGGGGGGAGAGAATTAGTCTGAGGGGGGGGGGATTGAGTGGGGTAATTGACGGAGGGGGGAGAGTGAGGGTCAGTGAGGAAAAGAAGGAGTAAGAGTGAAATGCAGGTGAGAGAAATACATGTGAGGCGGGGGGATCGAGTGAGTGGGGTAATTAATGGAGAGGTGATATGGAGGAGAGATAAACTCATGGGAAAATGGAGGGAAATAGAGGGGGCTCGAAGGTGTGAAAAGGGTCGGGGTGGGGGGGCAGTCAGAAGTGTAGTCCTGGGCCCCAGGAAATCTGCCTGCGGCCCTGACTGTACATACTGTGTTGTATTTTCTCTCCTTTTTCAAAGCCTTTCACAAACGCGCTTTGGCCACTAAGCTAAATGTTATGAATTTATTTGAACAGAACTAAACTCATTGCCATCACAAGAAGACATCTTCACACCATGTTGAATAAGGGTCAATGAGCTTTAGCTTGTAAATCTTCTCCATAGTTCCGAAATGAAATACAAAGAACAATCGGCCCTCGGCCCTGTTTTGTTATTAAATAACAATTGTGTATCTGTAGCATAACCTTTATATTACACTGATCCTCATACGCCATGTTAACACAGAACTGAATGAAGTTATTACAATTCTGAGATCACGAGAAAGCGAGAGGGGAAAAGCTGTGAGAGTGTGACTGAGAAGGAGCTACGTACAACTGGTAATAGTCACACTGTGCTACAACTACAGTAACTTTCATGTTGCTACATGAAGGCAGCAGTGCTCCTCACTCAGCTGCACAAGGACCCATCCCCGTCAAGTGCTTTTAAAAGTGAAGTTAGTTTTTTTGGGGGGTAGGACCTCAATTTAGTGCAGTGATATGCAAATTAAATATCCAGGCTATTCAAAAGTGTAGCATCTAATTTTCAGTACATAAGGGATTGGTCCATTCACATGAATGGTTTTTAAGGTGTCTGGTGGTTTAGCATTGCTTACTAGCAACTAGCAACTAGCATTGCTGACACAGTTGATCATGTTATCCTGCTTAACAAACTCCAGAGCTCTGGAATAGGGAAACATGCTTTAAACTAGTTTCAGTCCTACCTATCAGGAAGATCCCAACATGTGTCCATCTCAGGCTCTAACTCCAACCCCCTGGATATCACCTGTGGTGTACCGCAAGGCTCTGTTCTGGGGCCCCTACTCTTCTCAGTGTTCATTAATGATCTTCCCACAGCTTGTAAGGAAGCCTCAATACACATGTATGCAGATGACACAATCCTGTATGCACACAGCCATAGCCTCTCTGATCTTCAACACATACTTCAGTCTGACTTTTTGAGACTCGAAAACTGGATTTCCCAAAACAAACTGTTTTTAAACACTGACAAGACTGTAACAATGGTATTTGGGACCAAGACTAAATTTGTAAAGCTTCCAGTGACTGAGCTCCTGATTAGAACCAACGCTAACACCACCCTAACACCTGTCACTAGTTTTAAATACCTGGGCTTATGGTTTGACTCCCACTTAACATTCGGGATGCACATTGATACCCTGACAACCAAGACCTATGCCAAACTAGGGGTACTTTACAGGAACAAATCCTCCCTAAGTCTCCTGGTCAGAAAGCGTATTGCACAGCAGATGCTAATGCCAATTATTGACTATGGAGACATAGTATATGGCTCGGCTCCTCAAACCCACCTTAGCAAACTTGACACCCTCTACAATTCAATTTGTCGTTTTGTTCTCCAATGCAACTACAACACACATCACTGCGAAATGCTCAAAGAACTAGATTGGTCATCACTAGAGTCTAGGCGCAAAGTTCACCTTTCCTGTCTCACCCTCAAATACTTTCTGGGCAAGCTACCCAGCTACCTGAACAAGCTCCTCTCCCCTACCACATGCAGTACCTATCACCTAAGATCAGACTCCAAAAGACTATTCATGGTCCCAAGACTCAACAAAGTATCCGGACGTTCCTCCTTCTCCTTCCGTGCACCCCAAAACTGGAACAACCTACCAGAGACTCTCATATCCACCACCAGCTTAAGTTCTTTCAAATCTAAGGCTGTCTCACACTTTAATCTGGTCTGTAACTGTTTCATACGCACATAATATATATTTTCTTTAACTGTGCATGCAATGTCTTGTATATAATGTATACCTTGTTCATTTATGTAACTGTATTTGTAACCATGCATGGGCGTCCGCAGAAATTTTTTCAGGGGGGGCATAATTTTAACGGCCAGTGCCCGGCGCGAAAGTGGTGGTGAGTGCACCGTGGCGAGCGAGCCCAACCAGCATAAGGGGGGTTTTCCCCCCGAGAAAATTTTGAAAAAAAAGTGGGCAAATGGTGCATTTTCAAGCAAATTTGAGAAAGCTTGAAGGTTAATAAAGCAATATTAAATATTAAAAAAACACCATTGCATGCAGTTGCACCACATTATTCATAAACACACTCTCCCCCCCCTCTGCATCTCCCATCTCTCTCCCCCCCTGCATCTCCCATCTCTCTCCCCCCCTCTGCATCTCCCATCTCTCCCCCCTGCATCTCCCATCTCTCCCCCCCCTGCATCTCACATCTCTCTCCCCCCGTCATCTCCCATCTCTCCCCCCCCTGCATCTCCCATCTCTCCCCCCTCCCTGCATCTCACATCTCTCCCCCCTCTGCATCTCCCATCTCTCCCCCCCTGCATCTCACATCTCTCCCCCCCCCTCTGCATCTCCCATCTCTCTCCCCCCGTCATCTCCCATCTCTCCCCCCCCTGCATCTCACATCTCTCTCCCCTCCCGTCATCTCACATCTCTCCCTCCCTGCATCTCACATCTCTCCCCCCCCTCTGCATCTCCCATCTCTCTCCCCCCGTCATCTCCCATCTCTCCCCCCCCTGCATCTCACATCTCTCTCCCCTCCCGTCATCTCACATCTCTCCCTCCCTGCATCTCACATCTCTCCCCCCCCTCTGCATCTCCCATCTCTCCCCCCCCCTGCATCTCCCATCTCTCCCCCCCTGCATCTCCCATCTCTCCCCCCCCCTCTGCATCTCCCATCTCTCCCCCCCCTCTGCATCTCCCATCTCTCCCCCCCCTGCATCTCCTATCTCCCCCCCCCCTGCATCTCCCATCTCTCCCCCCCCTCTGCATCTCCCATCTCTCCCCCCCTGCATCTCCCATCTCTCCCCCCCCATGCATCTCCCATCTCACCCCCCCCTGCATCTCCCATCTCTCAATCTCCCTCGCCCCCCCCCCAAGCTTCTTTGCCCCCCCAACCTCCCCCCACCCCCAATCTCCCTCGCCCCCCCCCCCCCCAAGCTTCTTTGCCAAATTGCCCCCCCAATCTCAGTCTCTCCCCCGCATCTCCATGCCATCTCTCCCTGGTCCCACGTGTCCCACTCCCTACCTTATGCGATAATGCGGCCACACTGCCGTCTGCCGGGGTGCAGGAGGGAGCAGGGCCAGAGGGAGAGTCTGGGTGCCGGTCCGGATGGGGAGTTACAGCGGTCAGCGCGGGAGAGCACGTGGCGGCCCCCACCCCTGCGTGACTGCTGCAGCTAGCCCCGCCTCCCATCCAATCCCGGGCCGCGGCTCAGCTGCCTCTTCCTCCCTCAGCATATTTTATTAAATTAATGCTGCGACTGCGAGGATCCAGGGGGGGGCAAGCGCCCCCCCTTGCCCCCCCCTGCGGACGCCCATGTAACCATGTATTATTTTGTTTTACTCTGTGCCCAGGACATACTTGAAAACGAGAGGTAACTCTCAATGTACTACTTCCTGGTAAAATATTTTATAAATAAATAAATAAATAATAAATAAATATGGCCCAAAATGGCTGTCCAATTTTAAAGGGTCTGAAACAAACAATGCAATGCAGAGGTCAATGCCTTGACATCTCCCTTTTAATGCAGCAAGCCCCCCACTCATTTTGTTTTCACTATTGATATTTTGGATTAATTTGAACAGGGGATTCCTTTGGAGTGGATTCACGCTATTTTTATAATATGTCCTCCTGTAACCACACTCCAAAATACACAAGTGGTAACAAACTTGATCAAAGCCCCTTGTTACAATGCCGCAAAAGAACAGTCAAAATGACGTAATTTGCACCTGTTTATGGAGCAATTTTCCAATGTGTGACAATACATATCCCCACTGCTTTTAAACTAAAACACAAAGGGGATATTGTTTGTCAGACTCAGTAGGGATTCTTTTTTAAAGATTCTCAGATGCAAAACTGGAGAAATCAAACGCAGCATGGTTTGTTTTTTAACCGGTTTTGTTTTAGTTTTGTAGCCAGTGACTTTGATACACAAGATAGTTTCAGAGCTGATTAGTAAATAGAAATGTTACTTGTGTGCTGGTCTGCCATTAAACTCTGTGGAAACTAATTTTGCGGTATAATGCCACATTCTGCAGTATCAGAGGCGTCCATTTATCTGTGAGAACTATCTGAGCTGAAACTTTCTTGAAAACGCATAGATTGCTATACTACGTGACTCTTTCGGACTGCATCAGCATTGGGAGCTTTTTTTCAGGAGACAAAGGCTGTGCCTTTAGCATTAGGCTGCGCTTATACAGCCAGCGACGTGACCGATGACATCACCCATCGCCACTGCAAAAGTTGTATTTCAGATTCTGGAGACGTCGATGGCTGCAAGGCCAGTGACGTCAGCAAGGGGGAAGGCAGACGGGCGGAGTAGCTCCCTGATTGGCTTATAGCCAGTCACATGTGGAGACCGTCTCTCCAAAAATCAAATTCCACTAACTACCAGAATTTTGGAAGCACTGTCGCTCCGTCGCCGTCGTGTCCACTATAAGCGCCGACACCAATGCATTTGTTTTGACGCGACGTTGCGTCGCTGGCACTATAAGCGCAGCCGTAGGCTGGTGGGACCGGGACTGAAGACAGTGTCCATCCCCAGAAACGTTGCCCCTCTGTGTAATTCCACTGAGATTTTTTTTGCTCCTTTAGATTTTGTTTCCTTTCTGCACTCCCTGTTTTTTTGTACTTCTTTCTTTACTTTTCTGTCTTTTTGTCTTCCAGATTTTTTTTGCTCAGCATAATCTGCACCAATCACACATTGATCATCCATACGTAGGATAACTATATTATGTTTTGATATACTGTATTGTCTTTTCAGTGTTCCTTTATTAGCTATTGTCAGCATTGCTTAATGTGAAGTG
Organism: Ascaphus truei; assembly: GCF_040206685.1. Classification (NCBI taxonomy): domain Eukaryota; kingdom Metazoa; phylum Chordata; class Amphibia; order Anura; family Ascaphidae; genus Ascaphus; species Ascaphus truei. Next base: position 325,677,691 of record NC_134483.1, read on the forward strand.
TGTTTGCACTTTGTTTGTATATCATTTACCTTATCCACAGTAAATGATCACTGATTCAATGTCTTGTTGATGTTATTCTATATCTTGCTTAATGAATGTTGGGGACCTCCCCTCTTTTTTATTCTCCAGTATCAATAGTAACATGGTATTAATTATAATGTTTGTGAGCAATACAACTGCTACCAGTCTCACTGTCTTTCAGTTACCACTATATAAAGTGCTACTGCATGCCCAGCTCCTACAAGTTAATAGAGAAGCTAACGGGTGGGGGAGTGGGGGGGGGAAATCAAATATTGCACTTCAAGATATCGGATTATAAAAATAACTTACTTTTTAATTTCTTCCTCCACTATGTTCACCCCGTCTCTCTGAGGGTTAAGAAACCTGTTTGTAGCGCTACCAAAGTCGCACAAGACATAGTTCCCGCCATCATTTAGCAAAATGTTCTCAACCTTAAAGTCAAACAAAAGAAAGTTCATTCTTATCCTGTTGGCCACTGAATTAAGTAAAAAATTCAACAGAATGTTTTTTTTAAATTTTTATTTTTTAAAGAAAAACACAGTAATTCAAAGTAAACCAATTAAAAATATATATATACTCAACCTCAAAGCTTACAATCTACTATAAGTGCACAAACATATAAAGCAGCATATCTACTAAGCAGCGATATCCCAACGAAACCTTCTAGCACGGCTTCATTAATATATGGCTTTTTTTGTGGCCCATTCAAGTAAACCCCTGAGGAAGCCGTTGACTGAAGAGAGGCGAAACGCGTAGCGTTCCGTAACAGCCTGCCTGACTCCAGTGGGACACTGTACTGTGTGTGTGCGTGCAGACGCAGGACTTCCCATGCCGATAGCCAGGGAAGCCACAAAGTCCAGGTTGCCGATGCGAAGACTGGAGTAACAAATTCCAGGCACATTTGCTGGGACTAAAGGAATATCCTGAGTGGTATGTGTGCCCTTAATACACTCACTGTACACATATACAACTGGGAGAATGCGAGTGCCATTTTTACTCTCCCAGATCTGTCACAATGCATTAAAACGTTGTTATGCTATGTTTTTTCTCATGTCCATCTTTTGAGGAGACATGTGGTTTGCGGATATTGACCAACATTGATCACTGCTATTGGCATATCAACCAGCATAACCTTTGTGAGCGCTTTATTTCACTTTTCAGCATTGCACACACTGGTTTTATTCTATCTGTTTACATTCACTCAATTGTGCCTTTATTTTTGTGATCACTGGTTAACATGGAACTAGAGACCATTTATTTAGGCAGCACTGAGGAGCACTAGCATTTGCTTTCACACTTATTTGGTGTGAATATTCAGTTTGCGCTTCTTCATTTGTTATTGTGCTCGTTAAATGGCAGAAGAGCCTGAGACGAAAAGAGGATTATGGTCAATAGTAATGTGAATGGGCATTAACAATGAATCATGGCTACCTCCGACACTTGTGTAATTCAAATATGTGTGAGGTACCGTATTGCTGCTGTACTTCTCAGTACAATAAGTGGCTACGGGAAGGCACAGATAAGAGACAGAGAGAAGAGAATGTTTCAGGAGATCTATTCAATATGCCAAGGAACAACACATCATATTAAATAAGGGCTACAATAAAGTATAGCAAATGTGGAGCTGTTACCTTCAGATCACGGTGAACAATTGGGGTTTTGCACTGGTGGAGTCTGGCTACTGCTTCACAGGTGTCACAGAATATTCTTAAGACCTCAGGCTCGGTGAAACCCGACTGGAGACTCTGATTCATTTGATTCACCACTTGTCCAGCTGGCAAACAAAGACTTTTATCACAACACTATTTCAATCAATGTACTTGCAGCTGGACGAGTACAAAAGAGACAAGATGTTCTGATACACGTGTTCAAAATGAATACTGAATCACTTATCATGAAGTGATAAAATAGTAAGCACTAAACTTTTGAGTTAGGGGCCTGCAAGCAATTACACAGCAATTCAATAGAAGCCACTTTGGCTGTACCAAGTTTTTCAACACAAGCAGAGAGCCATAGCAGCTTATTGTTGATGTTCTGAGGTTACACACTGTGCTCCATTCTCAGAAGCCTTGGTATTACTTTCCCTGAGAAACATGCTGGGTACAAGAGACTGCAGGTATGGTTGACCAAAAATTACTTGCAGGGAGAATAATTATTTTAGGCTATTTTAACCTGGGTAGTCAGAATAAAAAAAGAAGATATAGTCATATGTTAAGTATAACATATAACTGATGATGGACTCAGAAATTCTACCATAACCTTATATTTTGTTTAGTAAGCACGTTCAGCGGGATACATCAATGTACGATTTTGGGTATCACATGGCAGTTAATTACGGATCTGGTGTGATACCCTGAATCCATTGTCGAAAGAAGTCTTCTGTGATTACCTCTGCAGTATTCCATTAGAATGAGGATCTCCCAAACATTATCACTAGCAGAGTTAATGGCACACTCTAAGTATCCAACAATATTTTTGTGTCCGGATAGCTCCTTCTGAAAAAGAGGAAACAAAAATAACGTATTTATTTTAGATTCTGTGTTATTAAATGATACATGCATTCGGTCTTATTTAGCACTGACCATGTACGAAGTGTCTTGCAATACTTTTTAATCTGCACTAATCACAAAAATATCCCCAAGTTGCTAGTACTATCCCATTGTGTATCTTTATAATAGTATTTTTTCTCCGTTTTTTTGTAAATTCATATTAAATTGCATCAAATCATTTAGACAGGAAAAACAAATATTGTTTTTAGAGAACATAACAAACTTTTTTCTTTTTTCTTTTTTACCATCCCTAAAAGAAAATAAAAAAAATAAAGAAAAATCTCTCATTGTAGATACTGCAAAACAAAATTTGAAAGGTGGCATTACAAAATATGTGTGCTTGGAAAGTAGAGTATCATTTATTGCACTTTAGGGAGTCAGTGAGCTGTTTTTGAGGTCACTTGTCCCCAGATTCCGTAAACAGTTGGAGAACATGAGGATTATAGATTAGAGAAGAAAAGAAATTTCGGCGGTCACAGCAAACGAAGGAGCTCAGCCATGAATAAATAAAATCACTATTTAATCAAACTTGGTGCTGGACATTACAGGGATTCACCTTCTCTGACGCGTTTCATTCCGCAAGGAACTTTATCAAAGAGTACAATGAATCTGTTCACTAGCATCCTAAATAGGCAGGATCCTGTCTCCTATTGGCTGATTTTTAATTGAGATCAGTGGAAAGTAATTAATGAATTATATGATCATCATTGAGCCCTTATGTGGAGATGGATTCTGTCTATCAAGATGTATTGTGAACTGACAAAAACATGCAAACACGTGATAACAACCATCTATTGCAAAGACATTGAACACAAAATAACACATTAAAAACAAAGCTAAATAATGTACAGCAACCGAAATATAAAATTGTAACTGGGAATTCTTTTGCACTGGGAGGAAACACATATATAGGAAGAAGATACACAAATCAAATGAAAGGTTAATTGATCATGAATAATCATTATACATAGCACATAAGTCTCTATCATAATTGGTAACCATTAATGTTCAAACAATACTGGTTCCTGTTTCGCATGGTTAACATATTTACATTTAAACAAGATGATGAAATTTCAATTATTTCATAAAAGTGATATTTTTATCATGCACTTATGTACATAAATTGTATTAAATGACATGTAATTATACAGATAGAGCATCATGAACGGCTAATAATTGTATAACCTCTATATATGAATAGACCACATTATGGACCATATTGATACCAGATTGATTTATATTATATTTTATTTTGAAATATGTATTTTTTAAGAAGTTTGATAAATTTATAAACGATGAAGTATGTATGAGGATGGATGGGGACACACTCCCAACACTGTTTTGGACATCAACCATGCAAGAAATGTTTTAGCTCCCATTCGTGGTTGATGCCAAATGGATAGAGAGTGTTGAGAGTGTGTATCCAATACATCTCTCTTTGGTTTAACATGTTTTCCCTGTTGCCTCCTCTGGGATGGCAAGCTATGTGTTCTATGGCAGAGAAGGAAAAGTTTTTGATACCCCCTTGGTGACAACGTGCAAAGTGTCTGGGAACTGGATGATTAACATCCCCTTTCTTAATCAATCGGACATGTTCAGAAATTCTTATTCTGAGTGGTCTTATGGTGCGGCCTATATATTTTTGTCCGCAACCACAGAAAAGAACGTAAATAACGAATGATATATTACAGTTAAGAAAGGACTTGATATAATATTTCCTAAGATTAGAATTATAGGAAATATATTTCACCTGACAAGCATACTGGCACATAGAGCAAGTTCCACATTTGAAAAACCCTTTTGGAATGCTAGAAATTTGGGTTGAATTTGACTTAGAAATAAACATACTAGGTGATAAATGTGACGCGAGGGTTTTTGCTTTCCTATAGGAAAATCTAGGGCCCTGTGCCAACATAGGGCAGATGTCCTTGTCTAGTAGCAGTGTATGCCAGTGCTTTGAAATTATATTGCAAATTTCCTGGGATTGTGTGCTGTATGTGCTAGTAAAGAAAGGACTTTTTTTGTTATTACTTCTCACTAATGTGTCTCTATCTTGTTTTGAGATATATTGTTTAGATTTTTTGCACACAAGTTCACTCCTATCCATCTGGTCTGCTTTGGCGAATGCTATATCTATTTCTTTAGCTGAATATCCTCGTTCTAAGAATCTATCAGACATTTCCCTTGCGCGGGACTGAAACACTTCGTTGTCTGAGCATAATTTTCTCAATCTAATAAATTGGGCCCCTGGTATATTTTTAATCAATGATCGAGGATGGGAACTCTGAGCACATAGCAATGTGTTTCTCGAGTTAGGCTTCCTATAAATGTCAGATTGTATATTTTTGTTTGCGTCAATATACAGGAGTAAATCCAAATAATGAATATAATTGATATAGTGCTCAAAGGTGAATTTAATATTGTAAGTGTTATTATTAAGATAAGTGAAAAAAGAATAAAGTGATTGTTCATCCCCCTTCCAAATAAAGATCAAATCGTCAATATAGCGTTTGTAATAGACGATATTATGACGATATGAATTGGTGCTGTGATAAATGAAACGTGATTCCCATAAGCCCATAAATAAATTTGCGTACGATGGAGCGAAACTTGTGCCCATTGCAGTACCCAAATTCTGTAAGTAAAAGAGTGAGTCAAATAAAAAATAATTGTGTGTTAATAAAAAGGATATAGATTGTAATAAAAAAGTGCAAAGTGAGATAGATAATGTAGACTGATCCAAAAAGTGCTCAATAGCCTCTAACCCGTGTTGGTGTTCAATAATAGAGTACAGGGAGGTCACATCCATAGTGACCCACCTGTACTCATGTGACCAGGATAACTCCTGTATACTGACGAGGAAGTCCGTAGTGTCCCTAATGTAAGATGGTAATTTGTGTACCAGGGGTTGCAAGAACCTGTCCACATACCGCGATAACCCATCTCCCAAAGATCCAATACTCGCAACAATGGGCCGACCAGGAGGGTCGACCAGCGACTTATGGATCTTTGGGAGATGGTGGAATACCGGAATCACGGGATGTGGACAGGAGAGGAATAGATATTCTTTGTGATTGATAACATTCATAATCTGCCCCGTCTCCAGTAGTTCTAATAACTCGAGGCGGTACTCAGAGGTTGGATCGCCATGTAGCAGATGATAGGTATTTCTGTCACTCAATTGTCTAATAGCCTCAGCATGATATTGGGATTTGGACAATATGACCAAAGCCCCGCCCTTGTCGGCGTTTTTTAGAACTATATTGTGTTCATTTTTGAGACATTCTATTTGTTGGACTTGTAAGTAAGACAGATTACCATGTTTAACATAAGAGCTAGAAAAACCCTTTGATAATATACGTAGGTCCCGTTCAACCAGTTGTTCAAAAAGATTGATAGCAGGCCCCCTGTTGAAATTGGGGCAAAACAATGATTTAGGTCGATATCCCGAATCCTCACTGCCAAAAAATGGCTGAGTGTATGTAGTGAGGGGTTCTCCTTGTTCTTCTAATAAGGAGTCCATATCTGACAAGATACAGTTTTCCATGAAATTCATATCTGGAACATCATTAATACCATGTATATTAACTGGTTGTTCGGGATCCTCAAAGGGCTTTGATACGTCAAAACTGCTTCTAGTGGACATTATTTTATTCAGGGCCAGTTTCCTAGTGAATTTTTGTAGGTCAATGACCGTCTGAAAAAGCTGAAAATTTTGGCTAGGGGCAAATCCTAGTCCTTTACTCAAAAGTGTTAATTGTTCTATACTTAATTCAACACCTGTCAAATTGATGATATTGTCGCTAGACTCTAGTCGTATTTCTTGCGTTTGGACCTTCCCCTGCCCCCCTCGTTTTCTTTGGGATCTGCGCGTTCTCCCCTGCTTCTGGCCCCCATATCTAAAAAAGCTGAGGCTGACTGCCCGGATCCCTTAGTACACTTGTTTTGACTGAATGAGGTAGTGGCATTGTCAGTGTATTTGGAGGTCCCTCTGTCCCTGGAGTGATCACGTGATCTATCAAAGGAGACAGAGTGAGCTCTAGAATCTGCATCTGAAAAATCAGACTCAAAGCTTGAAGTTTCAGTACGTGTGTTTTTTAAGATAGATTTATTCGGTAGATTTTCCTGTCTGCGTTTTGGATACCTTTTAGACTTAGGAGTACTTGAACCAGTGAATTCTTTCACAGTGATAGGTTTTTGCCAACAATAAACTTGATTTCTCACATAGTCTAGGCGGTCCCTCTCAAATTTTGAGGATTTTTTGTCACTAATTAGATCTTCACTAATTTCTACATTGGAAGATAGTGTTTTGTCATTTTTGATGAACTGTTCTCTTTTATTAAACGGCTGTAGTTTGGATTTGAGATTATTAATTTCCACCATGAGGCTAGACTTTTCAGTCGTTTTTTGTTGAATAATTAAATTCATCAGTTTTACTGAACAAGTATTAAGGATTGCAGTCCACTCTTGTTCAAACTGACTACTAGTAAAGCCAAATGATGGAACTTTTTTAATCTTCAAGCCCCTGGGGATGCGATTGCATCGTATATAATTCTCTAGTGAGGTAATATCCCACCAGAGTCTAACATTATCAACTAACAGCTTTTCTAATTTGACAAAATAATGTGTCAAATCAGAGGGTTCATCACAAATAATAGCAGAAGTACCATCAAACAAGTGTGTGGCTTTTCTCAATCTTTTGGTATCATCTCCACAATTGAACACATAATTGAACACATAATTTGGAAGGGGGATGAACAATCACTTTATTCTTTTTTCACTTATCTTAATAATAACACTTACAATATTAAATTCACCTTTGAGCACCATATCAATTATATTCATTATTTGGATTTACTCCTGTATATTGACGCAAACAAAAATATACAATCTGACATTTATAGGAAGCCTAACTCGAGAAACACATTGCTATGTGCTCAGAGTTCCCATCCTCGATCATTGATTAAAAATATACCAGGGGCCCAATTTATTAGATTGAGAAAATTATGCTCAGACAACGAAGTGTTTCAGTCCCGCGCAAGGGAAATGTCTGATAGATTCTTAGAACGAGGATATTCAGCTAAAGAAATAGATATAGCATTCGCCAAAGCAGACCAGATGGATAGGAGTGAACTTGTGTGCAAAAAATCTAAACAATATATCTCAAAACAAGATAGAGACACATTAGTGAGAAGTAATAACAAAAAAAGTCCTTTCTTTACTAGCACATACAGCACACAATCCCAGGAAATTTGCAATATAATTTCAAAGCACTGGCATACACTGCTACTAGACAAGGACATCTGCCCTATGTTGGCACAGGGCCCTAGATTTTCCTATAGGAAAGCAAAAACCCTCGCGTCACATTTATCACCTAGTATGTTTATTTCTAAGTCAAATTCAACCCAAATTTCTAGCATTCCAAAAGGGTTTTTCAAATGTGGAACTTGCTCTATGTGCCAGTATGCTTGTCAGGTGAAATATATTTCCTATAATTCTAATCTTAGGAAATATTATATCAAGTCCTTTCTTAACTGTAATATATCATTCGTTATTTACGTTCTTTTCTGTGGTTGCGGACAAAAATATATAGGCCGCACCATAAGACCACTCAGAATAAGAATTTCTGAACATGTCCGATTGATTAAGAAAGGGGATGTTAATCATCCAGTTCCCAGACATTTTGCACGTTGTCACCAAGGGGGTATCAAAAACTTTTCCTTCTCTGCCATAGAACACATAGCTTGCCATCCCAGAGGAGGCAACAGGGAAAACATGTTAAACCAAAGAGAGATGTATTGGATACACACTCTCAACACTCTCTATCCATTTGGCATCAACCACGAATGGGAGCTAAAACATTTCTTGCATGGTTGATGTCCAAAACAGTGTTGGGAGTGTGTCCCCATCCATCCTCATACATACTTCATCGTTTATAAATTTATCAAACTTCTTAAAAAATACATATTTCAAAATAAAATATAATATAAATCAATCTGGTATCAATATGGTCCATAATGTGGTCTATTCATATATAGAGGTTATACAATTATTAGCCGTTCATGATGCTCTATCTGTATAATTACATGTCATTTAATACAATTTATGTACATAAGTGCATGATAAAAATATCACTTTTATGAAATAATTGAAATTTCATCATCTTGTTTAAATGTAAATATGTTAACCATGCGAAACAGGAACCAGTATTGTTTGAACATTAATGGTTACCAATTATGATAGAGACTTATGTGCTATGTATAATGATTATTCATGATCAATTAACCTTTCATTTGATTTGTGTATCTTCTTCCTATATATGTGTTTCCTCCCAGTGCAAAAGAATTCCCAGTTACAATTTTATATTTCGGTTGCTGTACATTATTTAGCTTTGTTTTTAATGTGTTATTTTGTGTTCAATGTCTTTGCAATAGATGGTTGTTATCACGTGTTTGCATGTTTTTGTCAGTTCACAATACATCTTGATAGACAGAATCCATCTCCACATAAGGGCTCAATGATGATCATATAATTCATTAATTACTTTCCACTGATCTCAATTAAAAATCAGCCAATAGGAGACAGGATCCTGCCTATTTAGGATGCTAGTGAACAGATTCATTGTACTCTTTGATAAAGTTCCTTGCGGAATGAAACGCGTCAGAGAAGGTGAATCCCTGTAATGTCCAGCACCAAGTTTGATTAAATAGTGATTTTATTTATTCATGGCTGAGCTCCTTCGTTTGCTGTGACCGCCGAAATTTCTTTTCTTCTCTACTTTTACATTCAACGGCTGGAGCACGCTACAGATCCTCTGCACTGAGTAGACGTCACTACATCTCCTCCCCTGGCTATCGCGAGGACAGCTGGTGATCGTGGTGCGTCTCACTTGAATTTCCCAGACCTACAAGGTTGGCGCCGGCGATGACGTCACACGGAGGCGCCATACACGCAGCTTAGAGCCGGTCTCATCACGGAGCCAGCAGTGAAGACACCAGGCGGGCGGAGGGCAGCAGGCACCGGTTGGCGTACGTGAGTACAGGAGAGGAGTTCTTATCCAGCTTCTCATCCTGACTCCTTGCGAATCCCTGCACAACGGGGCCCCCCCCCTAGGTTCATAAGTCTGCATATTGTTGCTCCATACATCCACTTTTTGCTTCACATATTGATTGCAGTGGGATCTTGTTTTTTGCCTTTTGCCTTTACCAACCAAAGCTTACAAAGTACTTCCAACACCGAGACCCCTATTATACATATGCACTTGTAGAGCACCGAACTCCATGGGGTTCATTCCCCTTATTCTATAGGTTTATAGATTAGGCTGAAATTAGGCTAAGATTATAGTAGGCGCGCAACGGCGCGCATGGCGTCTTGCGTACCTGTCACCTGAGCGATGGGTGCACTAGGGCTGGAAACGATGGGGAGGCTTGGCGGACGCATCACCAGGCTAGTTCGCCCTCATTGGCTGAACCGCTCACGTGACGCGGCGGCACCGGAAAAAAACAAAATGATTTGTCTTTTGAAAAATCTGCCATGCAGTCGCTCTTCATCGCGCCCGCGCTCGCACGCACTGTGGCCGGCCCGTATCAGCTGCTGCACTTTGTTCGCTGGTGCGCACACTATAATTGTGGCCTAAACTGCAGAAACTTGAGAGCAAATTCTCGAAAATGGGTTGTTTCTGTTTTTTTGCCATGTCCAACACGGTAACTTCAAAACAAATTCTCATACCTCATGTGCATGAAAACAAACTGTGCAACCGTCATAATATGTCCCCACATCCCCATCAACCGTCATAATAAAAGGGTTTCCAACCATCATCTCGGGAACTTCATTCACACAAAATGTTAGGAATGGCCAAGGATTTAACAAATGTAAGAATGCATTTAAGTTACATACAGTAACAGTGGAGTATTGCTTGTTGCAGGCTGAGGATCCCACAGGAGAGGTTTGGAAAACACGTTCCTAATATTCAGGCATAAAGAACAAACACTTCATCTTGCAGTTCAACATACTTTAGGTCCAAATGAATGGTTACTATGCTATATTTCATAGTTTAATGTGATAGGCGAGTAATAGTATATGCTGTATACAAGTATCATTTTTCTTTTTAAGTTTCTAATAAACATTTGTAATGATTTAAACCGAAAGCTTTGGGTGTGTTTCACTGCCCCCACCTCAACCTGTCTTTTTGTAATTACTCCCAATACAGGCAGGAAGCATGAATAAATCTCACTTAGGCCAAGCGCAGACTGGCTGTTACGTCCGCGCGCTTGCGTCCGCGCTCCTGCAATCCTGCGATCTGGGCTCAAACTGCAGGAGTTGGGTTGCGACGTTTGGGAGCGTGGCGGGGGGCGTGACGAACACGTCACGGAGCTGGTTCGCCTTTATTGGCTGAACCAGCTCACGTGACGCGACTGCAACCCCAAATTTCAATTAAATTGTCAAAAAAATGTCACACCGTCAACGCTGTAGTTTGCCGCCACAAGCAGTTTCTAGTGTGACAACTGTCATCCGCTAGCCTCAAAGAGTGACGAACGTGCGCGCACACGTCGTGTAGCTTCCCGTCTCATTTGGGCCTTAGGCTGCACTTATAGTGCTGGCGACAGCGACATCGCGTCAAAACAAATGCATTGCCGCCATCACGTGCGCATAAAGTAAGCACGATGGAGCAACGGCTTGGTCGCGATCGCTGGAAGTCATCTCAATTTTTTTTACCTGCGCACTAGGCGCCGGCTCCGGCTAGACGTGCCTGTGCAGTAGGCTCCGGCTGGGCACGCCTCCACAGTAGGCGCAGGCTCCGGCTGGAAACACCTGCATCGTAAACGATGGATCTGGCTGAGCACGCCTGCGCAGTAGTCGCTGGCTCCGGCTGGACGGGCCTGTGCTGTAGGCGCTGGCTCGGCGCGCATGCGCAGAAGGCACGTCACACCAGCAGCAGGACATGGAGACCACACACACACCCACACACAGAGACACACACGCACAGACACAAATAGACTGACACGCACACACTGACTGACACACACACACAGTGACACACAGTAACACAGACACACTGACAACCACACACACTGACCTGACACACACACACACTGACTGACACACACAGATACACAAGGAATTCAGTTACTATAAATATAGTAGTGCAAATAGCTAAAACACACGTTCTAAGTCAAACTTCTTTGCGTTTTGGCACGAAAATGGTGTTTTGATTTTTAATTAAAAACATCACCATCACAAATATAATTTCTCTGACAAAACAGTCACACGCCTGCGTAGTAGGCGATGGCTCCAGCTGGGCGGGCCTGCCTTAGTTTCCACCTCTTTCTGACCCAACCAGTTTTGGGGATTACCCCTTGGTAGATCCAAGGGCCATACCATAGAACACTATATACAGTATAAAGACTGGTCAATTGAATAATTTACAGTCAGTGGAGTATAAAATACTGGATGCCCAAAAGTTACAAAACAAAAACATTTTGTTTAATAACCACATAACATCCATTTAATAAAATCAGATAAAAATAAATTTTAATCGGAAGAAATGCTAACCATTGTTTTACCATAACCAAAAATGATAAATTACATGGACACAAAAAAGCAAAGATCACTGTAGACAGCATAAAAAGTACTGGTAAAATATAAGTCAAGTAACAGGGATTGCCCCTATACATTGTCAAATAATACCCTATATTTATATTTTAAAAAAAAACAGACAGAAAGAAATACAATCACTCTTCAGTGGAAATGTGATGCTATTTTGTGATCTAGGTTTAAAACCAGAAGACCAATACATATTATCCTTGGTATCTGGCCTTAGTAATAAAACAAGGGTGTGTATGTAATACAGTACATTGCTTAGCTTTCTTGCACTAAGGGGTTTATTATTCATTATTCGCCGAAGCAGCCGATCAGTTACACTGAAGTCAATAAGGAATTTCAGCAAAAAAAAGCCTTGATCGGCTGCTACAGCAAATATAGAATAATCCCCTATATGTGTAACCATGGCTTGTGCCTACAGCACAATGTACAGCAGGGCTCTTCAAATGCGGCTAATGAAGGCCCTGGATGTGGCACTTGGACTCTGTTCTTGCTCATTTCAGACCTTTTGCTTAGGCAGCTACAGTAAGTGCTATTTTTCACACTGAAACTCACTTGTAAGTTAAGCTAATGTCAATATTTACAGTACAGGTGTTATAAGTGCTTGCAATATGTTGAAATATAATATTATCTTTACATGAATCTAGAATTATATTACAGTAAGCTTGAGGCCCTTCTCCTGAATGTTTTTCTAATCTGGCCCCTGTGTAGAGCCAGTCACAGAGCCCTGGTGTACAGTATTGTAATCTGAGGACAAACAGAACAAACACAAGCACGGCCGTTTTGCAATGTCCATGCAACGCCATATAAAGGATGTACATTCTTCTGCATTGTTTTCAACATCCTACTCCTTCAGTCACATATTCCCCAAGCTCTTGCCTTACCAGGAAATAACCATTGGAGACTTTCCAAACTATACTGTAGCCTCAGTTACTCAACCCCTAGGCTGTTGGTAACAGCAACACAAGCATATGAAGTGAACCCATTAAATAGGTGAAGTCCAGTTGCCTAGCATTTGATTTCCTTATCATTTACAACTACATCTGCAGGGGGCACAAAAAAGAGTTATATAGCCCGGGCAGCCTGGAAGAAGCCCGGGGGCCCACACTCTTGGGGGCCATCTCTGCAAGTGCCGATTGCGCATGCGCAACATTTTGCCTGGGGCCCTCAATGTTTAGCTCTGCCACTGCTCTCTGGTATATAATGTGACATTATTTATTTTTGCTAGTCATTACTACACCAACAGAATACGGGGGCATTTTTATTTAAAATAGGTAACCTAAATGAAATTAATACAGTATGTCGTCATGGCATATCTGATGCACTGTTTAAGAAAGATATTGATGTGTAACTTATGCTGAATTGTAGTGTGTATTAATCAAACACCCACACCATGTTGATCTAGGGAGAAATTATTTGGAATTTCTTTTTCCCTTATGAGATAGTATTGGATGAGGTTTCACTGGGGTTTTTTGTTTGCCTTCCTCAGGATTCAAATACTGTAAATACAAATCTAGGATAAGTATCTGTCATCTAAATTTAGCATAGATTGAACCTGATGGACATATATATCTTTTTTCAACCAGACCTACTATGTAACGATGCAACTATGTAGGTAACCACAATAAAAGCAGATCCATGTAAAAAGTACCCACAAGATGAAGAGCTCTGATTTGACAGTAAGCTTTTTGGAAAACAATTATCCCGCCCATAAAGTAGGGTAGACTTGACAGTCAAGGAGCACTTGGTCAAAATGGAAGGGTGTGTGTCGTGGGAAGGCCAGTATGAAGTGTAGGATTTAGGGGAGTTAAGGGTTAGAAAGCCATTAAAGCCCGGATCCACATAATCATGTAATTTAGGGCTCATAATGTGAGATTATCAAAATCGATATCGGCGGTTATTTTCTATGAGGTTAACGCATATCCACAAAGCTAAATATATGCAAAAACACCTGACATTGTTTATCTCATTAGCATAGGCTTAACGGCATGTTCCGTTAGCACTGCCTTGCGTAAACTTGAGATAATATGGCCGACGTTGCGCCATCTTCCCCTAGAGATGACGTTACTCCTATCCAGACCCGGAAATGTGGGTTTTGCGTGAGTGTGTACATTCTATACAATGGAAAACAAACACAACATAAGTGTGACTGACATGACTGAGTGGTTAACCCTACACAGTGTTTCCGGGGGAGCATGTTTACCGAGCTATCACAACTGGTACCGTTGACGGCATAAACCTGGCAATGTACTGTAATTGGTTCTGCTGGTTAAAGGATTAATGCTCTGTAAATGTTGCTGCCACGTGGCCAATTTATCCAGATTTTCTAGTTAGAAAAGGCAAAAGCAACAAAGAGACAGAGAAAGGAAGTGAACTAAGGACAGTGTCATGTTTAATAGATTAGATTTCTCAGTATTCAAAACAATATAGTAGGTGAATTGTTGTTTTTATTTTGTGCATTGTTTGCATAGTAATAGCCAAGTCTATTTGCTAAGGCGCTACATTGCCAAATTGAACAGGCATCATATACAAACTAGCGGCGTGAAGGTCCCAATACCCAGCCTAACCCATTTACATCTAACCAAGTGACACTATGCTAATTGCAAACATCTAATATTGATCTCCCTCAGCTAACTTTTATCTGAACTTTCCACGTAGAAGCACAGAGACATTGTGATCCATTTCCGACTCTCTCCATTCTCTCATAGCTAATGTGTTAATGTCTTGTATGGCACAAAGTTGCAAGTGGTTCAAACATTGATATATTGTATCTATTTAAATTGTGCATAAGGCCGTGCCTATAGTGCCGGCAATGGCGACGGCGACACGGTGGGTGACGTCACCCTTCGCCACCGGCGAAAGTTATGTTTCGCCGGGCGGCGGGGTTGCGGGATTCCGGCAATTTGATTTTTTCAAGGGCCGTTACGTGACGCGATAGCCCTTGAAAAATCAAATTTTGCCGGCTTCCAGTTTCCGCGATGTCGCTTTGTCGCCGTCGCACGCACAATAAGCGCACGTGGCAGTGGCAATGTATTTGTTTTCGGACGACGTCATATTGCCGTCGCCGGCACAATAAGCGCGGCCTAAGTAGAGGAGCAATTCTCACCCCCTTCAATGGTATGTAGTCATATTAACCCTCTGTTGACAGATCTATTTTACTTGTTTTATTTCTAAAATTTGCGCCGGGTGCAACTATCATATATATATATATATATATATATATATATATGTTTATTTATATAGTGCCTCCAATGTGTACAGTGCTTTACAGAATTATATTACTTACAATACAGGGAGAAAATAAAGTTAAACAAAAGGAAATAGGGGCTCCCTGCCTTGCAGAGCTTACAATCTAAATGAAATAATGGGAGGCTTACAGAATAAAATAGGAGTGAGTGCCGTGGAGAACATTTTTGAGAGGGCAAGTAAGTGCATCTGGAGTGCGAAGAGTAGACTTGGGTTTTTTCAGCATAGGTGGGAGGCAGGGCGTCTCTGGAGCTGAGCGGCATTAATTTCAGCAATAGTCAGGTCAGGAGGTAATGATGAGGCCATGCATGGGAGTTTTAGGTGTGGAGCAAAAGAGCAGAGGGCTGATTTCTTTTAAATGTTGCAGAGGAAAAAGATTTAGAAACAGCATGACAGTGAGCAGAGGAGTAGAGGCAGGAGCCAAATTTTACACCTAGGCAGGGTGCTTGGGAGACTGGATTGGTAGTGTTATTCACTGCAACAGAAAATGGTCCTGTTGAGGTGGGATTATGATGAGCAATGGTGGGCCTCCCAGTCTGAAATAACAGAGAGGCAAGCAGTGACTTGGGACTGGTTGTCAGATGTAAGATAACAGATTGAATGATACAGATGTAGCAAGACTTACTGGCCCCAGCACCGCTGCCAAAAAAGCACACAGACACGGCGAAGGTACAGTGTTTACGCGATAGCGCTGCGAGGGTGGTCCATGCTTCCGGATCGGATCCCCCTCCCTTGCAGCGTTAAACCGTCCAGGCCAAATCACGAGGCTGCGAACTGCCTCAGCACAATAAAGACCAATTCTTGCTACATTTGTACAGATGTGTCATCTGTGTAGAGGTCATAGATGAAACCAAAGGAGTTAATGAGATCACCAAGTGAGACTATGCAGTATACAGAGAGAAACAAAGAGCCCCCGGGACACTCTTGACCCAGGCCAAAAGGTAGGTCGCGTGTTATAGAATCAACTATTGATATTTATTATTGATATTACCGTTTTCTTTTAAAGGCACCAACTTATTTTCAGTCAACTTATTATGCGAAGATATGATAGATTGGGACAACGGTTCTCAACCATTGGCCCTTGGAGCAGGTCTTGTCTCCATTGGGTCTTGTGGCTGTCCGCAATGTCTCTGGCAGGGCAGCGGTGAACACATTCACAAGACTGAGGGAGGCAGGGCACACTCACTTATTTGGAGGCGTGGGGGGCGAGGGGGGGTCTTACAGTTATGATATCATTTAGTTTTTACTGACCAGAACACAACACTCACCATATTTCCACACAGATACTGTAATAACACATCAAACATGTGCTCTATATTATATGACATATACTACACGACAAGTAGGCATCATTCAGAGCATGGGCGCGCAAACGTTTTTTGCTGCGCCCCCCCCCCTGTGCCTGCTCTCCTCCTTAGTGCGCCCCCTCCTTACCTCGCGCGCCATAATTTGTCATGTGACGTCACGTGACCCGCGGCGTAATTTGACGTCACGTTACCGTGGCGTCACATGATTGCCATGGTAATGCGTCCTGGAACCAGCTGAACCTAGGTAAGTAAAGGTTGCAGAGGCCTCGCGCAGTCCCCCGACATTTAATTTAAATGCC
Organism: Ascaphus truei; assembly: GCF_040206685.1. Lineage (NCBI taxonomy): Eukaryota > Metazoa > Chordata > Amphibia > Anura > Ascaphidae > Ascaphus > Ascaphus truei. Next base: position 325,694,713 of record NC_134483.1, read on the forward strand.
TGGGGGGAGAGTGCGGGACTGCCCGCACCCCCAACAAAAAATCTCCCGCCCTCCTGGAGGGTCGTGCCCACCCGTTTGCACGCTGCTGATCCGGAGGACCATCAGTGCATCAGAACGATGACAGCAACACTTTTATCTTGTGGCTGTTTAAAAAACTATTTTCTCTCCATGGAAATTTCAAATCCTTTGTGAGGTTTATAATTAAACGAGCCTCTCCATGTACTGTACTCCCTCTTTTTTATATAAAAATACTGTGAGCACACAGTATACTCTCACGCCAGCCTTGTTTCTTGTCATCATTTCCCATTACTCTTTTCATGTACTGTATACCACAAGAAGGGAACCAAGTCTCATGGTTTGGGGTTTTTAAGTCAACCATATTACAAGAACAAGTTAATAAGGAAAAAAAAAAGGGTTTTTAACAGACACGATTTTCTTAAGAAATACAACTGAAGAAATACATGGGCCAATCAATCTTTCTATAACAAAATGGCTGCAGTAGAAGTACAGTATTTTGCAAAAAGAAACAAATATATTCTTATCATCCCTAGCATGATTTTGTGTTCATGACATTAAATGATGACACATGAATTAACTCATCCCATGTTTTCAACAACAATGTGGTAATAGCATTCACCTGACAGAATACAGACAAGAATATCTGCTTTAAATGCCTCATGTCAGAGTGAGGTAAGCTTAATTTGAAAGTAAACTCTTGTTGCCCTAAGATGTGAAGCGTTTAGCATCTTAAAAAAAAAAACCTAGGTTAAGCTTGAAACTTAATCTAGATATACTTAGAAATGGAGACGTTTCTGTTCCTCGTTTAGTTCTATCAGTAACGTGAAAATGCAGTTATCTTTCGTTGAATGAGAAGTGATGATTCGTTTCTCTTTGTGCGGCATAAAACCCTTAAAAACAAAATCTAGACTGCAGATACAATTTAACTCTGTTTTTGAACGAGAATAAGTCAACTATAATTTGAGGTACGTAGAGTATACATAGAAATAAAGCACTTCATTTACTAATTTACATTTTCTAGCAGTGACATCTTCAAATAGTGTGAATATTAAAATAGGCATTTGATATGCTGTCTATTATAAGTGCATATACATGCTTGATTAAATTAACATACATGGTAATTAGATTTGTGAATATGCACTCTACGTCTAGTAAATGCTAATTATATACAGGCTAGATTCACTTTACAAGTTAAATAGCTTGTATCCACCAATTTCTATTTAATGTGTACTTAGCTAATGGTATTTAGCCTGCACACCATTTATACATAGTTTCTAAGGGAAGTCGGAATAGTGGTCATGGGGTTATACAGTATAAAGACATGGGGATGCAGTCAAAGGAGGGTAGCAGGGAGGCAGCTTCCAAAACTGCAGGCAGAACAATAGCATTTTTTAATAAATGTTTAGACTTCTTCAGACATTAAAAAAGTTATGGTGGGTACAAAAAGTGTCAAAAACCCTCCAACATACAGTGCGCAGCAAATAAATATATCACTTGTGGGTACATTGCAACCATGTCTTTCCCCGTTATCTCTTAGCATACAGTGCTTCCACAGCAGCCAGGGATTCTGGGTAAGTAATGACATGCAAATGAGCCTCACAGTGCGTCACTCTTAGGCTGCGCTTATAGTGCCGGCAACAGCGCCGTGACGTTGTGTCAAAACAAATGCATTGCTGCCGCTGTGCGTTTATAGAAAGCACACTCGACGGCTTGGTCACGATCGCTGGAAGTCATCTCAATTTGATTTTTCACGCAACCTCAGCCTGACGTCACCATCGCCGGCACTATAAGCGTAGCCTTACTTCTTTTCCATTTTAACATGGACCCCTATGACTTCTTTACTAACCTTGTATAAATGTTGAATTGTAATGTCCCTAGAACACCCCCTAATGCCACTGGAATTGTCCACGGTCGTAGCCGAGCCTCCCGAGCCATGACCCACATTAACAACCCCATGCCCAGAATGTAAAACCTTTATACCAGACATGTAAATCCCCTCGTCCTACTTCTAATGATGTGTAAGACTACAGGGGCTGTCTTTTAAACTGTGATAGTGCCGTTCGGTGCACTATGGCACGGAAACTATTGAAGTTGATGGGAGTTACCGTGCAATAGTGTCCCAATCAGTTTGATAAATAATTCCCGTTTTTTTTTTTTTTTTCTATTAAAGAATTCTGACAAATTGATTCCATCCTGGATTGTTTAGTGTGTGTGTGTGTGTGTGTGTGTGTGTGTGTGTGTGTGTGTGTGTGTGTGTGTGTGTGTGTGTGTGTATACAGTGGTGTGAAAAAGAAAGTACACCCTCTTTGAATTCTATGGGTTTACAAATCAGGACATAATAACAATCATCTGTAAAATTAGGTAAATACAACCTCAGATGAACAACAATACATGACATATTACACTGTGTCATGATTTATTTAACAAAAATAAAGCCAAAATGGAGAAGCTATGTGTGAAAAACTAAGTACACCCTTACTGCTTCCATAGGAATTAAGATGATAAGTAGCAGACAGGTGCTGCTAATCAAATGCCCTTGATTAATTGATCATCATCAAGTGTGACCACCTCTATAAAAGCCAACGTTTTAGCAGTTTGCTGGTCTGGAGCATTCAGGTGTGTGTTAAAACAATGCCAAGGAGGAAAGACATCAGCAATGATCTTAGAGAAGCAATTGTTGCTGCCCATCAATCTGGGAAGGGTTATAAGGCCATTTCCAAACAATTTAAAGTCCATCATTCTACAGTGAGAAAGATTATTCAAAAGTGGAAAACATTCAAGACAATTGTCAATCTTCCCAGGAGTGGATGTCCCAGCAAATTCACCCCAAGGTCAGACCGTGCAATGCTCAGAGAAATAGAAAAAAACCATCTCAGTTACATCTCAGACTCTACAGGCCTCAGTTAGCATGTTAAATGTTAAAGTTCATGGCAGTATAATTAGAAAAGTATGGTTTGTTTGGAAGGGTTGCCAGGAGAAAGCCTCTTCTCTCTAAAAAGAACATGGCAGCACGGCTTAGGTTTGCAAAGTTGCATCTGAACAAACCACAAGACTTCTGGAACAATGTCCTTTGGACAGACGAGACCAACGTGGACATATTTGGCCATAATGCACAGCGCCACGTTTGGCGAAAACCAAACACAGCATATCAGCAGAAACACCTCATACCAACTGTCAAGCACGGTGGTGGAGGGGTGATGATTTGGGCTTGTTTTGCAGCCACAGGACCTGGGAACCTTGCAGTCATTGAGTCGACCATGACCTCCTCTGTATACCAAAGTATTCTAGAGTCAAATGTGAGGCCATCTGTCCGACAACCAAAGCTTGGCCGAAATTGGGTCATGCAACAGGACAATGATCCAAAGCACACCAGCAAATCTACAACAGAATGGCTGAAAAAGAAAAGAATCAAGGTGTTGCAATTGCCCAGTCAAAGTCCAGACCTGAACCTGATTGAAATGCTGTGGCTGGACGTTTATAGAGCTGTGCATAAACAAATGCCCACAAACCTCAATGAACTGAAGCAACGTTGTAAAGAAGAGTGGGCCAAAATTCCTCCACAACGATGTGTGAGACTGATAAAATCATACAGAAAACGATTACTTCAAGTTATTGCTCCTAAAGATGGTTCTACAAGCTATTGAACCATAAGGTATACTTAGTTTTTCACACATGGCTTTTCCATTTTGGCTTTATTTTTGTTAAATAAATCATGACTGTGTAATATGTCATGTGTTGTTGTTCATCTGAGGTTGAATTTACCTAATTTTAAGACTGGCTAAGGAACAGATGATTGTTATTATGTCCTGATATGTAAAACCATAGAATTCAAAGAGGGTGTACTTTCTTTTTCACACCACTGTATGTACACATGACATTGTTTGCTTGAAAATACCTATTGAAAGAATGATCAGAACTACATGGTCAGAACTACTTTATATTCATGACGTCAACAATATATTCGACATGGGCAATGGTGACAGACTAGTAATGTGATAACCTAAATTACTGCATTACGGCATTTTTTAGATGTCTGTTGGAAGTATTTGGGGTAATAATTCAGTCTTTTTGGACAGATATTATTTTAAACCCAAAAAACCTATGTTCCAAGAGGTACATGGATTACTAGCTAATATAGCATGGTATTTGAAAAAGTAGTAGAATTATGAATAAATGCAGGAGATGGCATTAGTAGAAGCATGGCTTTTTGGACACCAGGGGAACCACACTTAGTAATGCTAAAAACTAAATAAAAGAAAATTACTTGTAACATCATGATTATCATTTTAAAAAGTTGATTCAGAATAAATACAGATATAGCAGAACTTATTGTCTCTGGCACCAGGGTAAGCTGTTTGATCGTGGCTGCCCGGGCGTCAACAATTATCACAGTGTGGGTCCGATCTGGAAGCATGGACTTCCCACCGGATGTTCCAGCAGCACTATTTCCAGAGCTGTGGCTTTTCGCTTTTTCAGCCTCCCTCTGGAAACAGTAAGTTCTGATACATCTGCAGCATGTTTAGTAGCAATGCAAATTTGAAGCAAGAAAGTACACTTTCTACATAGATCACATCAGGACCTATTTAAAGACTCACACCCACTGAAAATAACTGTAATTACTCAAGCAACCCAAAAGTTTTGTGTTAAAGGCTGAGTTACTAGTCACTGTTTACATCACATTGTTTAATGAATCCTCGAAATTGAAGGAAGAGCAGGCACTCCAGAGGTCTTTATAAAAAGTGATTTAATCTCCAGGATTCCTGGGGATTAAATCACTTTTTATAAAGACCTCTGGAGTTACGGCTCTTCCTTCAATTTTGAGGATACTCTCAACATATCCATCTCCCCGCTGCTGGCTAACTTCCGGGCACCCGAGGCAAATGTATGTTATCAAGTGAGTGCACCTACTCTCCCTTTCTAGAAAATCACAGTGGCAGTCCCAGTTAAAATGGTTATTGTGAGGGGGGCGTGCACACAACGCCGATGCGGGTGCACGTCTGCTGAGAGAGCTCCATGCATCCCGCCCACTATAGTTAGTCGACACCATGAGAGACCCGCGGGTAGCAGCAAGAAGCAGGGGAACACACAGGGATGCCTCCTCCAAAGAAAGATAGGAGGACAGAGACCCCCGGCCTGTCCCGATTCGGCCATGGGCAGACAGCGACAGCAGAAAAGAAAAAAGATGGCGCCGAGGTCCGCGCACGGGAGCGCACGGCTTCAGGCTCCGACTGGGAGAATGACAAAAAAGCTGCTGGAGCAGAGGGAGAAATGGCTGAGAGAGATATAACAGGGAGAAAAACTGCAGAGAAAGGCACCCCAGAAAGAGACACAGAGGTGAGTGCTGCTGCAGAGAGGGAGAGAGGCATAGCAGGGGGTGATACAGTAATAACCAAACAGGACCTGCAGAATATGCTCAAAGAAATGCAAACTGGTTTCCAGCTAGCTCTGGACAGAGCTGTGATGAAATTTAAAGCAGAAGTGTCCTCACTGACCAAAAGAACCACAGAGCTTGAAAATAAGATGGACGCTGCCGTACAAAATCAGGTAAATACGGACGAAGAGGTCCTGTGACTCAGCGAAGAGATAAGAGCAATGAGGGATGCTATGGATGACCTTGAGAATAGAGAACAAAGGCAGAATTTACAAATCCACCATATCCCTGAGACGGTGTCCGTGGAAGCCCTGCAGCCATATCTCAGCAAACTTTTCTTGTCAATTGATCCTCAACTACAAGAAACGATTTGTTGATGGATAGAGCCCACAGAGCGCTGGGTCTGAGATTTAATTACCCCCAAAAGATGCAGAGATGTGGTACTGAGGCTTCATCAATATGCGACTAAGGATAAGATTATAAAGTGTTGCAGAAATAGAGGCTCAATTGATTTTGAAAATGACTCTATTCAGATTTTCCAGGATCTGTCCAGGCTGACAATAGAAAGAGGAAGAGGACTGCAACCGGTGACAGCGATACTACAGGTAAAGGGAATTTGCTATCGGTGGGCCTTCCCGTTACATCTTATTGTCAACCATGAAGGGTGACGGCCTTCGCTTCGTTATCCTGAGGAATCCGCATCCTGTCAGCTCTAGGTCTGGACCCTAAGGCTACGCTCATAGTGCCAGCGACGGCGAGGCGACGTAGACGTCAGGCTGCGGTTGCTGGAAAAATCAAATTGATATGACTTCTAGCGATCGCGACCAAGCTGTCGCTCCGTCGTGCCGTGCTTACTATAAGCACACGCGACGGCGGCAATGCATTTGTTTTGATGCAACGTCGTGTCACTACCACCGGCACTATAAGCGCAGCCTAAGAATAAATCGGGTCAGCAGAAAAGATCTCGAGGTGATAATACAGAGGACAACTGATAGGCTGAGGGGGCGATGTAACGGAGAGAAAAGAGCCAGATCCGGCTACATATTTGTGCGGGTCCCACTGGGCCCCCCTGTTGTCCATCCGATTTCTAGAGGATCCAGTGCGAGTCTGTGATCCATGGCGGTCCAAAGAACTTTATCTCAGAACTGTAGTTTTGTTTGTTTTTCTCTTTCTTCTCCCCGTTTCCTGTTATACCCCTGATATTCTATTATAGGGATAGTTTTATCTGGGAATTGGAGTCAGCTGCCCATTGCCTGGCCGTCTGTCTATTTAAGCGTATATTAATATGGAGCAGGTGATCGAGTGGACTGAGGGCCCAAGGGGTGGGTGAGTGGGCTTCGACCCAAAGAGTCTTAAGGGATTGTTTTTTTGCAGAGGGCTGCACACCAATCTGGTATTCAGATCAAAGACATAAAGGACATTGCGTTCTATTGAAGGGCAAGATCAGTTATTCCTTGAATCAACGCTAACAGTTTTTGACTATTCTATTACAAATTAGCATATGTGATGCATGTTTTTATCCGGGGTGCTTACCCCTTTTACCTCTAAATGTACTATATTACGAAGAGTTATATATGTTTATATGCTCCCTAGTTAGAAGGAATTGATTTATTTTTTAAGTCCTTAAGTGGTTATACTCTAAGCAAGTCATAGGGAAGTGTGATCAGGAGGTTGAGAGTAAGTGGGGGCGGGGTGGGAGGGAGGTCTGTATGCCCGACTTCAGGACGCCCCCAGTAGGGCCATATGCTCGCTAGGCCATGTAGGGCCTGCCTGCAAAACTGGGGTGAGTGGCTGGATATACTCATCTTATTGTATAATTTCATTTTTGTTTTCTTCCAAGTTCCCGACTTGGGAAAGTCCTTTTTTTTCTTTTTCCCAATTGACCACTACAACCATAAAAGTTTTTGGAGCACAACTTTCACATGAGAGAGAGAGATATGACTCCGGAAATGGCTAGTCAAGTACCACTGAAATGAGTGTCCCTGAATGTTAAGGGCCTGAATAGCAATGGTAAGCGCAGACTGGCTCTAAAAGAATTTAGGAAATTGAAAGCAGATATTGTTTTTTTGCAAGAGACGCACTTTGACACCCAGGAACCCCCAAACACCTTTAGCGGGACATATCCTGTAGCATTTTATTCGTCTTTAACTAGCAAGAAAAGGGGAGCTGCAATTTTGATAAAACAGGATATCCCGTTCCAGTCATTGGAGGTTAACAGAAACCAAGGAGTCTATGGTCTCCTCTCAGGCCTACATATTACATTGGTGAATATATACGTGCTTAACGAGGGACAAATTGATTTTTTAAGGGAAACATTGGAGTCTATGAGAGATAACTGAGAACGGTTACTTATCTTGGGAGGCGATTATAATATGGTACCGGACCCGGATGTGGATAAGTCCACAGATCCAAGGCAGTTACACTCTGTAATGATATATAGTCTAGCAAAGATATTTAGATTGCTAACCAAAGAATTTGGCTTGTTAGATGCCTGGCGTTGCTCGCATAACTGGCAGAGAGATTACTCTTTTATTCGCCCCAACACAATTCATACTCCAGAATCGATAATATATTTGTAACATCAAATATTCTGCAAGTATTGGTTCTTGGTTCACTCAGATTTAGGGCCTATCACGTGGTCGGACCACGCTCTGGTGGCAGTTTCGTTTGACCCACAATTTGCCAAGACTCAATCATTTCATTGGAGGATGAATGATTCATTACTAAATTGCCCAGAGATTAGTACACAAATTGGAGACTCACTTTAAAATAATTTTTGGTCTAACAATGGGTCTGTAGAATCAACGGCAATTTTATGGGAGGCACATAAGGCCACAATTAGAAGACAGCTTACTTCAATAGCATCATACAGAAAGAGAATAAAAATGGAAAAACTAAAATATTTAACGGATAAAATTATAACGTTGGAAAGATCACATAAAAAAAACCCGTCGAGGAAAATGTATAAAATCTTGAGTCAGGCAAGGGAGGAACTCAAGAGATTACAATTAGAGGAGGTAGAGAAGGCCCTTAAGTGGACCAAGCAGATGTACTATGATAAGGGAGATAAGGCAGGTGGTTTATTGGCAAAGAAACTTAGAGGGATCAGGTCGAGGGCCTCGGTTCCCGCTATAAGGATAAAAGGTGGAGGAGTGACTTACAACCCCTCAAAGATTGCAGAGGAATTTACAAAATTTTATTCGGAACTCTATGATCTTGATAACTCAACCCCGAATGCTAAAATTCCGAGCCTGGCCCAGATTGAGGATTATTTGAGAGATTGTAATCTCCCTAAATTGACGAAGGAAGATTGTAACATTTTAAACTCAAGAATAACTCTGGTAGAACTGGGGAGGGTGGTCAGGTCTTTAAAACCATCAAAGGCACCGGCTCAGATGGTTTTTCAAATTTGGGTTATAAAAATGTTATAGGAATTTTAGGGCCTTGTCTGTTGGACTTATTTAATGATTTTCTCAGCGAATCAAATCCCATCACAGATGCCGAAGGCCAATATAGTGGTGATCCCTAAAGAAGGAAATGACCCTTTATGTTGTGGTAGTTACAGGCCAATCTCACTGCTTATATTTAAAACCAGAGACAGCACATAAAACACAGACAAAGCTCAGTTTTAGCACACCCAGTGAAAATCATACACGGTACAGTGCCTAAATATATATGTATAAATATCTATTAAGTAAAATGGTCTTTTAGTTTGACATTTTTGGCCAAAATTGTTGTAAGCCCCTGAGCCAACGTCACGGCAGACCACAATTCAGGGGTCCCTAACGCTAATATAAATTCTTAATAACCTGTGTATTAACAGGAAGAATGATTTATAGTAAATCTGTCAATATTAGTTGCAAAGTTCTAAGTCTGATTGAAGCATTTATTAACCTGTACATTACTGCTGCGGCCGAGTTTATTTGAGCATTTGCCCGGTCTCGGCCGCAGCAGTAACCAGGCGCGCGCCGGGATGTGCCTGGCGCGCGCCGAAGCCGCGGAGGAGCGCCCTCCGATCGGGGCTTTCTCCCTCCGCTCCGCTCGGAACCCCCTGCCGCCGTCCCCCACATCGCGGGACACCAGGGCTCCCTCGGGGAGCCCTGGACGCGCGTGCAGGGGGCGCAGGCACCCGATGACGCGTGACCGCGCACGCCGATGACGCGCGGCACGCTGAGGGAGTGCGGCTAGCATGCCGGGGCATCCCCAGGCTTGCGGAGCTAGCCGCACTCAAATAAAATGTGCCGCCTCTGTACCAGGAAAAGCACTCTGAATTAGAGTTGTCACAACCCTCCTGCAAGCAAGCAAGTTCCCCTGTGTGGAAGATGCTATGGAGTGAGCCCTTAACCATTTAAATGTGGGAGGGGGTGAGCTTAAATTAAGTAGGAGGTTGCCAACCTCCAATCAGCCAGGACTAGCTGAAACACAATTGTAAAATATACTGGACACCTAACAAGCTCCTATTGAACCCCCAAAATAACCACAACATATATATAAGCATATGAGTGTCACAGAGGAGTGCTACTGAGCATGGCATTATATATTTAAAACCAGAGACAGCACATAAAACACAGACAAAGCTCAGTTTTAGCACATCCAGTGAAAATCATACACGGTACAGTGCCTAAATATATATGTATAAATATCTATTAAGTAAAATGGTCTTTTAGTTTGACATTTTTGGCCAAAATTGTTGTAAGTCTGTGTTTTATGTGCTGTCTCTGGTTTTAAATATATAATGCCATGCTCAGTAGCACTCCTCTGCGACACTCATATGCTTATATATATGTTGTGGTTATTTTGGGGGTTCAATAGGAGCTTGTTAGGTGTCCAGTATATTTTACAATTGTGTTTCAGCTAGTCCTGGCTGATTGGAGGTTGGCAACCTCCTACTTAATTTAAGCTCACCCCCTCCCACATTTAAATGGCTAAGGGCTCACTCCATAGCATCTTCCACACAGGGGAACTTGCTTGCTTGCAGGATGGTTGTGACAACTCTAATTCAGAGTGGTTTTCCTGGTAATGTACAGGTTAATAAAGGCTTCAATCAGACTTAGAACTTTGCAACTAATATTGACAGATTTACTATAAATCATTCTTCCTGTTAATACACAGGTTATTAAGAATTTATATTAGCGTTAGGGACCCCTGAATTGTGGTCTGCCGTGACGTTGGCTCAGGGGCTTACAACAATTTTGGCCAAAAATGTCAAACTAAAAGACCATTTTACTTAATAGATATTTATACATATATATTTAGGTACTGTACCGTGTATGATTTTCACTGGATGTGCTAAAACTGAGCTTTGTCTGTGTTTTATGTGCTGTCTCTGGTTTTAAATATATAATGCCATGCTCAGTAGCACTCCTCTGTGACACTCATATGCTTATATATATGTTGTGGTTATTTTGGGGGTTCAATAGGAGCTTGTTAGGTGTCCAGTATATTTTACAATCTCACTGCTTAACACAAATTTCAAAATCTATAGCAAAATTTTAGCCAACAGGTTGAATCCAATACTCCCAATGCTAATTCACTATGATCAGGTGGGATTTGTGAGGGAGCACCAGGCATCAGACAACAGAAAAAAAATTATTAATGTTATTGACTAGACACACAAGTTTAAACTGAAAGCTATGCTGCTGAGCTTATACGCGGAGAAAGCGTTTGACAGGATAAGGTGGGATTTTTTAGATAAAACACTGGAGGCATCTGGATTCTCCTCAGTTTTTTTACAGGGAGTTCGTGCTCTCTATCAGTCACTAACAGCCATCCTGAAGATCCAAGGTGGGGAGGGGAAACTAATAACAATTAAAAATGGGACTAGGCAGGGGTGCCCCCTTTCCCCTCTTCTTTTTGCTCTGACAATTGAGCCTCTAGCAGCCACCATCAGAGTCTCCCCAAATATACAAGGGATTAAAATAAAAGATGAGTGCTACAAATTATCGCTCTTTGCAGATGATGTTATTCTTACTATATCTAACCCATTGACATCTCTTTTGAATCTGCAGACCACCCTTCGGGGGTTTGGTGAGCTCTCTGGGTATAAAGTAAATATGGGAAAATCAAAAGCTCTAAGTTTGACGCTAGCTGAAAAGGAGGTTGAGGTGCTTAAACGGCACTTTGACTATAAATAGAAAAAGACCAATTTGAAATATCTAGGAATTCATTTTACCACAGATTATAATTTATTAAATAAATATAATTACCCTGACCTATTCTCCAAAATAAAAAAAAAGACCTACTGTACAAGCCTGGAATTCTCATTGTATTTCCTGGATAGGGAGTATAACTGCAGTTAAGATGAATACAGGCAGTCCTCGGTTATCCGACACAATGCGTTACTCAGAATGGCGTTGGATAGCGAAACATCTTAAAGCGAAACACGTTTTCCCATAGGAACACTGTTTAAATGAAAGGTTCCGTTCCTGAAGGCATTTTTAATGCTAAAATACACCAAATATTTTACGCAGGCAATAAGATATGCAGCACACACATAAATTATATAGTGTACTGTATATACTGTATAATATATATAATATAACATAATATATAATATAATATATTATATAGTATAATATAATATTATATAATATATATATATTATATACACATAAACAACTTTGCAAAGCGTTGTAAGAGCGTTGGATAAGCCGTTTTGGTATTGTAAAAATGAACATAGGTATGCATTGCATAGCGTTGGATAAGCCATTCGTTGTAAAACGAGGACTGCCTGTATTTTCCCTAGACTTTTGAACTATTTTCAGACATTACCAGTATCTGTCCCACATTCAAATATAAAAGAAATTCAGAATTGAATTATGCAGTTTATTTGGAAACACAAGCAACTGAGGATAGCTAGGTCAATTACTGTATGTTGGATGCCAAGGAAGGAGGTGGTATGGCCGTTCCAAATATTCTAAAATATTATATAGCCTCCCATATGAAACAAATGGCTTACTGCCACTCCCCGAGAGGAGTGTATGTCTGGGTGTATCTGGAGAGCTCATTAAAAAGCCCGGTTAGATTGTCTTTTTTATTATGGTCTAGTTCTGTGATCGGGAGACAGCCGGAACACTAATTGGATTTACTTAGAAAATTTGGCAGATGGCAAAAAAGAAAGGTTATGTCGACCCCTTCTAGGCTCACGCCCCTGTTCGGTATTCCAGGGTTTACCCCGGGTTTTCAGGGCCAGGGTTTTGAAATTTGGAGACACCGAGGTATTCTGGAGGTGGGAGATTAATTAGAAAAGGACAAGCTAATGTCCTTTGAGAAATTGATGAGAAAGTATGGTCTGCCCCAAATTGAGCTGTTTAGGTATATACAGGTACGACATTTTGTGTGTCAGGGTATCTATGATGAGGAATTTCCTAGATATACTCAATTTGAAGATTTATGTAAAACAAAAAAATACCAAAGAGGTTTGATATTATCTCTGTACAGGGGCTATCTCTTAAAAAAGATACCCCAAATCATAAATACATGGACCAGTGGGCTCTGGAGTTCCAGACCAAAATAACAAGGGAGGACTGCGAAGATATATGGGAGAATGTGGGTAAAACCTCTAAATGTATGGTAACAAAAGAGAATACATATAAAATTCTGTTACGTTGGTATTACACCCCCAAAAGGTTAAAGCAGATTTTCCCGGGGACCTCTGAGATGTTGGAGGGGTTGTGGACAGATCGGAGACCTGGCACAAATTTGGTGGCATTGTCCAATAATGCAGACATACAGGAGGACAGTTCTGAAATTAATAAAGGCTGTGACAGATATCACGATCCCGTTAGATCCAATTCTAATTATTTTGGCTAATCCCATGGAAGATGTGAACCACTATACACTTAAATTGATTCTGCATATCTTTACGGCGGCTAGATGCGCTGTAGCAGCAGCGTGAAAAAAGACACTCCCGCCCTCCAGAAGGGAGGTTATTAGAAGGGTCAATGATATTCAATTAATGGAGAAACTTACCTCATTCCTGAATCATACCACAAGGAAGTATGATAGGGTCTGGGAGCCCTGGAATGTTGGATAGGGGCATGACTCCGGAGGGAGGGTCTGGGAGTGCAGAGTGTAAAATTGGGTGTTTATCAAATTGTATGATACAGTATGTAATGTGACTGTTGTGTTTGTAAGAAATGTGATACAAAATGGTTCCCCCCCCCTTCCCTTTTTTCTTTTTTTGTACCTTTTCCTTTACCATTTATGTTTGCAAAATCTAATAAAAATATAAGTTTAGAAAAACGGTTAATTATATGCTCCAAAAATAGAAAACTACTGGAAGATTTCACAATGAACTGATCTGTAAAAAGAGAAGAGACAAAGCAAACAAAAGGCAATTTGTAAAAAAAATGTTGTATTTTTATTTACTGGCTGCACTTTTCTAAGATTTCTAGCCTATTTTGGCAGACAGAGAAAAGTACATTTTGAAAGCAGATCCTTTGCTTTGTAAATAAACACTAGTAACAACAGAAGGTACCCGGAGAATCTACCTATCTACAGTACATACATCTGGCATGTGTGTTATGTAAACATATGATGTAGCACGTGCTACGGGAATGTGTCATTTCTGTTTTTCAGAAAATTATTCTTTCCCCATTAGATACTGAACAAATGCATGAGGAAGCACTACGGGGAATTCCTTGCTGACACTGAAGGTGTCACAATGTTGAGTGAAAGAGGATCACAAGCTCACAACACCTTCTCACCTCTTCATTATGGTGAGAAATCGTTAATGCAAATATAACAATGTGTTAACTAACAACCATTCAAATGATGCATCGTAATCTATTGATTAATGGCTTCTCGCCATATTGAAGAGGGAGTCTGAGTTCCTGACCCAGACTTAACAAAATAGGTATTATACTTATGTTTTAGTTAGCCAACAAAGTAAAATAATTTAACAGTTTAATGTGCTTCCCAAAACAAACCTAAACATGCTAATTAGAACAGATTTGGCTGCTTTATATTTTTATTAATTACAAATTACATTTCTTTGGGGAATGGGTTTTAACCACACATTATATGTTATGGTGGGCATGGGTAAAAAAGTGACAAAAAACCTCCACAGTTCAGTGTGCAGCAAATAAAAATATCACTTGTGAACACATTCACATGTATCAGACAGGTCTGCAATCCTGCTTAGCATACAGTGCTTCCACTGCAGTAAGGAATTCTGGGAAATTACATGCAAATGAGCACACAGTGAATTCTATCAGTGGGAATTAATGCCAGATCGGTGTGCTAATCCTTACCGGTGCTTGATGAATCTCAGTCTCTATCTTTATTAGGGAACCAATAAAAATGAGGGTAATAATAGGAAGAGGAGGTCTCTGGGTGTACAAGCACTTGCTGAACACAGTCACATCACACAAAAGGGAGAAGAAGCCAGAGGGCATCAAACCAATCCCCAAAGGCTTAGCTCACAGTGTTTACAAACTAATTTCAACATTTGATTTAAAAATACTTTTAGGTGTCAGACTTTGGTAAAAAGGCATCAATCA